>NC_134402.1:80302854-80452854 GCF_038048845.1 Mixophyes fleayi
AACAGGCATTAAAAACCCACCTCTTCTTAAATGCCTTTCAGTCATCTGCCTAACTTCCCACCTGTTGGCTTCATCTCCCTCTCTCCCCTTCCTCCTTCTCGCTCCATTCGAACCTGTCCCCATTGAACTTTCCCTGTGTTATTGGTTTGTCTTCACTCCTGTTTTCACCACTTTTAACTCTTCTCTACAGCTACTCTGCCCACCTCCTTCTTTAGCCTCCTGCCCACTGACTCCACTCCTGCTTTTCTCTGTACCTTTCTATAGCTCTTAACCAGTTGCTGCGCCCATACTCTTGGGCACAGCAGGTTTCCTAACTGGCCCGCTGTGCTGACTTCCCCTCACCCTTTCTTACTAGATGTGCTCTAAGCAACCTGAGCTATTTTGCTGCTTGTTTATTGTACCATAATGTTATACCTTGTACTGTCCTATTGTTTGTTCCTATACGGTGCTGCAGACAATTTGTTTTGCATTACAAATAAAAATTAATAATAATAATTCTAAATCCCTCCCCAGGGACAGATTGGCCATAGACCTCCCTGGGAGTTTTCGAGGTAGGCCGGTGATGACTAGGGACTATATTATTTTTTTCCCCTTGTTTCTGGGTAGCTATGGGCATGTTTCGGCTGGTCTGTGTCATGGGAGTTCAGCCCTTACATTGAAAGTGTGATTTGTGGCTTGCATCCAATATGTATAAAAATCGATCAAATATATTCTAATTTTTGTTGTTGGAGTTTATGGCCCTGACAAAAATACTGTTTGAGCATCGCACACAATTATTTGCCAAGTAAAAAATGTGAGTGGGGGCAGTCAATAGGGGTATCTTTTTGGTTTGCGTATCATTTATAGAGTCTTAATGGAGGTATTGTTAAAGTCTGCTGAGACAGGACTATATTGGGGTCTATGTCACTAAGTTTCATGGCAAAGATAATTACTTGCTAATAAAATAAAGAAAAATAAAGTGCTTTTAGAGTATTTTCGTGTTTACATACCCAATACTGTAGTTATTGTAGTGGTTTGTCTAGTATACAATTAAAATCCCTGTAATAAGTAGAGATGCTCAGACTCGGTTCCTCGAGAACCAAACACACCCAAATTTAGGGGATCCGAGTAGCCGAAAACGAGGCAAAACGACATTGTTACGTTGTTGGATCTCACGAGTTTTGAAATCTATAAATACCGCCCTCCACAGCGATCTAGCGCCATTTGAAAGAGGGACACAGAAGGGGTAGCATAGTGTGTAGAGCAGTTGGACAGCCAAATAGATATAATTGAAAGAGGAGGGGGTAGCAGTGTTCAACAAAGTCTACAGTGACATTCAGGAGACCTCCATTGGTAATTCTCATTGCAGAAATATACAAATACTAGTGCTGTCAGGGTTGGTGTAATTCTGCAGTGAAATTCTTCTGTGTTATATAGGTAACACACATAGAGGACAGCTCCATTGCTAATTCTCATTGCAGAAAAATACAAATACTAGTGCTGGCAGGGTTGGTGTAATTATACAGTCAAATTATATTGTGTTATTTAGGTAACACACAAAGAGAAGATCTTCATTGCTCCATTGCTAATTGTCATTGCTGAAATACAAATAATAGACCTTGCAGGCTTTTCTTCTGAATTTGCATTTAAAGTGTATGGTGTTATCAAAATGGATTCACAACAGTACACAGAAGAGCAGGGGCACCAATCAGCTGCTGCCACCAGTCATGATGATAGTAATCCCTGTACGTCATCTGGTAAAGCCTATATAAAAGTACATAGTGTCTTTAAGTCAGGGAAACAAAAATGTAAAAAAAAACACCTTTTACCTTGGTCAAGATAAAAAGACCTGTAATCCAGGCAAAGTTATCTTCAGAAAAAAATAAAATTGCCAACATGCCATTCTACACACATAGTGGAAAAGAAAGAATGAGGCCTTCGCCTTTCTCTATGAGTGCGATTTCTGCAACTTTCCCTGAGGCATCTTCTTGTAAGGTCAGTTGTGACCAAGCAAGACCTTTTCATTCGGACTCCAAAAGTGGTGTCTAAATACTTTTACGTGTAAAAGCCGAGCTGGAAGACAACAGTAAGGCATTAGAGGAGTGTATGTTCAGATTCAGAAATGACACAAATCCCTGAGGAGAGTCCATCCACGAGTGATATGTGTAATTGTGACCATTCTGATAGTGTACCCAAAAAGAAGGCCCCTTTCAGCATTTCTGCAGATGTGTGCTTGAACAGCCCGAGTGTAGCCGGTTATACACCAATTGAGGATGCCACTTTGGAATTGCAACAGGATGAGAGGGATATTTGTTTAGCCGACAAGGGCGCTAATGAGGCTGTTGATGAGGATGATGTTGTTTGTGTAAGTGTTATTGAGGTTAATAATATTGTAGGATCCAAAAACAAAAACAAAAACACACGAGGACGGTTTTGCCACAACCAAAACCAAAACCACTTCACGGGGGTCAGTGAGCATCTCTAGTAATAAGTGGTATCGAGCAGCAATACACGATGAGTTCAATGCGAGCAGTGTTCAGTGATAAGCATTAAATTATTAAATTAAGTACTGTTTAAAATGATCATATCCTTTTGTGACTTTTTTTACTTGGCTTTTACACTTACACTATTCTTCATTTGTAGCATGTTCCCTCAATGATAATTTCTGCAGATGTGTGCTTGAACAGCCCGAGTGTAGCCGGTTATACACCAATTGAGGATGCTACTTTGGAATTGCAACAGGATGAGAGGGTTTTTTGTTTAGCCGACAAGGGCGCTAATGAGGCTGTTGATGAGGATGATGTTGTTTGTGTAAGTCCTGCACCAGTGGAAGCAGTTCTGGCACGTGATAAGAACAAAGCCATTGCCATGCCTGGACATAAGACCAAAAATTCCAAATCCTGTCTAGCCATGTGTAGCGTTTGTAAGTCACAGTAATGTAAGCATCGATGTCTAAATAGACGTGTATATGTATAACCTTCCACTTTGCTGCTGTTTCATCAAGTGTTTGTAATCTGCACTTTATATCAAAGGTACCTAACTAGAGTATAATTTTGTGGGAATTGGGGCTGATTCAAAGCTCACTGATGAACTCGCTTTTTCCTGGAAATTGCAATGGCTAGTTTTATTGCATTGTCTGGCACCCTGTATTGGTGTGGGTCTGATAAAAGCATGCATCCTGGGGGGGTCAGCGCTTGTTGCCATGTATTAGCTGTAGAATTACCTCAATTATCCAAAAAATAGGTGGAGTGATCAAATAAACCATAACTGGTTTCATGATCCAAGGACAATTCAATCTTGCACCACTTTTATTTTCTGCTACTGCTGTGTGCCAATGTGTCCTAGATGTGGTAGGACCTGCCGTGTGTTTGAGTCATTGCTCTGTCGCTTACCATCCAGCCCTGTCGCTGCAGTATTTGTCCGAAAGTGTATGAAAATAATATTGTGATCTGTGAGGTCATCAAAATTGACTGCAAATAATAATGTAAAAACAAAACACACGAGGACGGTTTTGCCACAACCAAAACCAAAACCACTTCACGGGGGTCAGTTAGCATCTCTAGTAATAAGTGGTATCGAGCAGCAATACACGAAGAGTTCAATGCGAGCAGTGTTCAGCGATAAGCATTAAATTATTAAATTAAGTACTTTTTAAAATGATCATATCCTTTTGTGACTTTTTTTACTTGGCTTTTACACTTACACTATTCTTCATTTGTAGCATGTTCCCTCAATGATAATTTCTCCTTTACACCATCAGAGTAAAGTTGATATTACTGCCAGCACCATTCAATACATGTCTATGTAAAACATAACAGGGGGTTGGTTGTTGTATACATGCCCCCCCCCCCCCCCCCCCCCGGCACTTACCTCCTTCTCCGGCGCGCTGTATGCTCTTTACTGAGGAGATCTCGTGAGAGTGAGACTCACAAGATCTCCTCAGTAAGGAGACTACAGCGCGCCGGGGAAGGACCGCAGTGAAAGTGCTCAGCAGCACTGATCGCGCCGGGGGCGCCCCCGCCCCTGACCGATCAATACTGCTGTTGAGCATTTTCAAGGACCCCCTGGATGCCATAGGCCCCTGGGCTGTAGCCCAGTTAGCCCTATGGTTAATCCGGCCTTGGTTGTATATAATATCACTAAACAAACTTGACAGATGGCATTCTCCTATAGTGCAAAAACAGAACATAATGATATCACAATATCTGATAAGCAGCACATTTAAATACTTGTAAAATCTAATATATAAATTACACAAATGCAGCTTATGCTGACATACAGATACACCTGCTAGTAGCCATTCTTTTGCAGCTACTAGAAGGCAATTTCACATACATGGTGATGATGATGACTTGGCGTAAATGAGGCTCATATGCTGCTGATATGGAGGAGGTCACACGTTTAGACATGTGTGGTTCTGCATATGTGCAGAAATACTCTATTTTTGCATGCACTTTTTTTTTCACTGGTTTATAAGACTAGTTTATACTCGTTTTGAACCAACTCTGTATCAGTAACTTTTTTCCAAAGGATTTATAGTTTATAAATAGAGCTAGGATGACAGCAACTGTGTGCCCAAATGTGAAATGAGCAAATATTCTCTGGAACAATTTTGAAAATGTTGCTTTTTTTAAATTGTCTTGAGTTGGTAAATGGATGGAGATAGATCAGCCTGCAGCCCACCACACAATTGAAGATTCAAAACAACAAAACAATTTACAGAAGATGGGTATTATTAAATTTTGTAGGCAATGAACTATCCATTAGTGTGAATATTGAAGTGAGGGTCAGAACTGAATGTAATATGACCAGGATGCATAAAAAAACAGACTGAGGGGTACATTTATAAGTGCGGGTTTCAAAAATTGGAGATGTTGCCTATAGCAACCAATCAGATTCTATTTATCATTTATTTAGTACAATCTACAAAATGACAGCTAGAATCTGATTGAATGCTGTAGACAACATTTCAACTTTTTCAAACACCCACTTTAGTAAATATACCCCTGAGAGTTAGATCCCAAACCACAGAGAAGATATTTGAAATATTTGACAAGGCTATTGGTGCTAGGCTACAGCTAATGGAAGTTGATTTGAGGACTACAAATGATGGTTGTGGAGCCAGTACCACTGAGCAGAGCTACCTAAGAGAGATATTATCAATAAATTATGGTGACATTTTATTTTATTTTAAATCATTGTTATCAGCGCTTGATAATAAACAGACCCCTGTGTGTGGTTTGTTCAAATAATTAACTCTGTGACTGTTATTTTTTTATTACTATTTTAAGTGTATAGACAAGGGTCTTGCAGCTCACTTATCCATTTTGCATGGACCAAAAAGGTATCAGATTTGTCAGTCACCTGGTCAAAATCTTTCATTACCCAGTGCCCCAGTGCTTTCTTATGCAGGGCTGGTAACCTTTAGAGCAGGGACCATGCCATCCAGTCCTGTGCTGATCAACCTGGGAACTGGCTATTGCTATAAAGTGAGATGTCATAGTATAATGCTATTTTAGTCATAACACTAGTGATAATTATACCAGGATAACTCATGCTGGAGTTGTCTGACATCTCTGAGAGCTCATCACAAGACATTCCCACTCGCCTTCTGTCACCTGCCTCTGACCTACACCTCTTCTTCCTGGTAACCACCACTCACTTCCGCCTCCAAGATTTTCCCCTGCTACTCCACCTTCTGCGGTTCCCTAAAGCCATCTGACCGTACCTAACACTCTGCTTCAAGACTGTAAGCTCTGTAAACTTATTGGCCTCTCTACTCTTTGCCTAACGTCTGCATCCTCTTCATCAACCTCATCTTTGCTCATTCTCTTTTTCCAGTGCATCCAGGAAAGCATTCACAACGCTTCACTTTTCCACATTTTGTTATGTTACAGCCTTATTCTAAAATGGAATAAATTCCTTTTTCTCCTCAACATTCTACACACAATACCCCATAATGACAACATGAAAAAAGTGTTTTTGACATTTTTGCAAATTTATTAAAAATAAAAAACTAAGAAATCACATGTACATAAGTATTCACAGCCTTTGCCATGAAACTCAAAATTGAGCTCAGGTACATAATGTTTCCACTGATCATCCTTGAGATGTTCATACAGCTTAATTGGAGTCTACCTGTGGTAAATTCAGTTGATTGGACATGATTTGCAAAGGCACACACCTGTCTATATAAGGTCCCACACTTGACAGTGAATGTCAGAGTAAAAACCAAGGATGAAATCAAAGGAATTGCCAGTAGACCTCTGAGGTAGGATTGTCTCGAGGCACAAATCTGGGGAAGGGTACAGAAAAATATCTGCTTCTTTGAAGGTCCCAATGAGCACAGTCTCCTTCATCATCCGTAAATGGAAGAAGTTCGGAACCACCAGGACTCTTCCTAGAGCTGGCCGGCCGTATAAACTGAGTGATCAGAGGAGAAGGGCCCTAGTCAGGGAGGTGAACAAGAACCCGATAGTCACTCTGTCATAGTTACAGCATTCCTCTGTAGAGTGAGGAGAACCTTCCAGAAGGAAAGCCATCTCTGCACCAATCCACCAATCAGGCCTGTATGGTAGAGTGGCCAGACAGAAGCCACTCCTTAATAAATAGCACATGGCAGCCCGCCTGAAGTTTGCCAAAATGCACCTGAAGGACTCTCAGACCATGAGAAACAATATTCTCTGGTCTGATGAGACAAAGATTGAACTCTTTGGCGTGAATACCAGGCGTCATGTTTGGAGGAAACCAGGCATTGCTCATCACCAGAGCAATACCATCCCTACAGTGAAGCATGGTGGTGGCAGCATCATGTTGTGGGGATGTTTTTCAGCGGCAGGAACTTGGAGAAAAGTCAGGATAGATGGAAAGATGAATGCAGCAATGTACAGAGACATCCTGGATGAAAACCTGCTTCATAGCGCTCTTGACCTCAGACTGGGGCGAGGGTTCATCTTTCAACAGGACAACGATCCTAAGCACACAGCCAAGATATCAAAGGAGTGGCTTTAGGACAACTCTGTGAATGTCCTTGAGTGGCCCAGCCAGAGCCCAGACTTGAATCCGATTGAACATCTCTGGAGAGATCTGAAAATAGCTATGTACCGACGCTTCCCAACCAAGGAGCTTGAGTGGTGCTGCAAAGAGGAATGAGCGAAACTGCCCATAGAAAGGTGTGGTAAGCTTGTGGCATCATATTCAAAAAGACTTGAGGCTGTAATAGCTGCCAAAGGTGCATCAACAAAGTATTGGCAGCGAATAGCTATGTACATGTGATTTTTTAGTGATTTATTCGTTTTTTATTTTTAATAAATTTGCAAAGATCTCAAAAAAACTTTTTTCATGTTGTCATTATGGGGTATTGTGTGTAGAATTTTGAGGGGAAAAAGGGATTTTATTCCATTTTGGAATAAGGCTGTAACATAACAAAATGTGGAAAAAGTGAAGCGCTGTGAATACTTTCAGGATGCACTGTATGTGCAATTGTTTTTGTATGACATGAACCCTGACTGTCCAATGCTGCAGAAATTTGTGCTGCCTTACAAATAACAATAGGGATGATGGTTAATAAGTACATATTTATTTACTCACAGTATCCTGATAACAATTATTTAGCTGAAGTTTTGGTCCTATAAGTACCTTTGTCAAAAGCTCAGTAAATGGAAAAAGTGATGATAAATCAGTAAACTTACCCCCTGTTGCGAAACTTACCTTCTATGTTCCCACGCTGGCTTCTCTGTGCCATTTGCTGCATTTCCGGGTAACGGGGCTCACATCGCGCTGATAGGACACTCATCTGTCACTCGTTCCAGCGATGGTCTTGCAATGTTGTGATCGGCTCTCCGTTGCGATCACATGATCAGGTTTCTGGGGCATTAGTTTCAAACCACCTCCTATTTAAACCTGCATTGACACTTGCATGCTGTCAGTGTAACTAGTTTGCTGTGCCTCTGACTCCCTGTTGTTTTCTGACTCTCTGTTGGATCTCCCTGTGTACCAGTATCACCTGTCTGACCAAGTCTGTGGAACCTCCTAAAGTTCTTCTCTGCCTGACATCCGTGTACCTCGTTTGCATCACTTTGGTCCAGCTGTTCTCCTGCGGACTCCTTTCTACATTCTATCCAACAGCAGGTTCCTCAGTTCTCTCAAGACCTCCTCAGACCTAGTATCACATCCCGAGGCAATCCTCACGACCATGACCTATGGGTTCCTGGCAACAAAGCCCATTCCGCCTTGTGGCGGTTCTTGGTGAACACTGGGGAATCCGTCTGCCAGCCCTAGTCTGGATTGTGACAGGTACCCTGAGTTGTAACACCCCCATCTGATATAAATACACTGAGGTGTACAGAACCAAATTAAATTCAGCTCTATATCAGTAGCATATACATGCTTATACATATACTTATACACATAAACAGGTTGTAAGCCGGCGGTTCCCAAACTGTGCGCCGCGGCTCCCTGGGGTGCCGCGGCGCTATCACTGGGGTGCCGTGATCGCCCTAGGAAAAAAAAAGAAAAAAGAAAAAAAAAACAACAACAAAAAAAAAAAACTTACCCATCATTCAGCGCCGGATCCTCCTCCTCACTGACTGCCGGGCGTGACGTCATCATGTCCGGCAGCCTCAGTGAGGAGCAGCAGCAGAGAAGACTTCAGGGAAGAAGGTAAGTAAAGGAAGTAAAGGGGGCAATGAGAGACGCTGAAGGGGACAGAGAGGGGCTGAAGGAAGACACAGACAGGCTGAAGAGGACAGAGAGACGCTGAAGGGGACAGAGAGACGTTGAAGGGGACAGAGAGACGCTGAAGGGGACAGAGAGAGGGGCTGAAGGGAGACACAGACAGGCTGAAGGGAGACACAGACAGGCTGAAGGGGACAGAGAGACGCTGAAGGGAGACACAGACAGGCTGAAGGGGACAGAGAGACGCTGAAGGGAGACACAGACAGGCTGAAGGGAGACACAGACAGGCTGAAGGGAGACACAGACAGGCTGAAGGGGGACAGAAAGACGTTGAAGGGAGACACAGACGCACTGAAGGGGGACACAGAGAGGCTGAAGGGGGACAGAGAGACGCTGAAGGGAGACAGAGAGAGGCTGAAGGGGACAGAGAGAGGCTGAAGGGGACAGAGAGACACTGAAGGGGACAGAGAGACACTGAAGGGGACAGAGAGACACTGAAGCGGAACACAGAGAGGCTGAAGGGGACAGAGAGATGATGAAGGGGGATATTGAGAGACACTGAAGGGGACAGAGAGACACTGAAGGGAGACACAGAGACACTGAAGGGGACAGAGAGACACTGAAGGGGACAGAGAGACACTGAAGGGGACAGAGAGACACTGAAGGGGGTCAGAGAGACACTGAAGGAAGACACAGAGAGACACTGAAGGCGACACAGAGACACTGAAGGGGGACACAGAGAGGCTGAAGGGGACAGAGAGACACTGAAGGGGACAGAGAGACACTGAAGGGGACAGAGAGACACTGAAGGGGAGAGAGACACTGAAGGGGACAGAGAGACGCTGAAGGGGACACAGAGATGCTGAAGGAGGGGGATAGAGAGACACTGAAGAAGGGGGATAGAGAGACACTGAAGGAGGGGGATAGAGAGAGATGCTGAAGGGGGGTCAGAGTGTGAGCTGATGAAGAGGGACACAGAGTGTGAGATGGGGAAAAGGGGGACACAGGGTGTGAGATGGGAAAAAGGGGGACACAGGGTGTGAGATGGCAAAGAGGGGGACACAGGGTGTGAGATGGCGAAGAGGGGGACACAGGGTGTGAGATGGCGAAGAGGGGGACACAGGTTGTGAGATGGCGAAGAGGGGGACACAGTGTGAGATGGCGAAGAGGGGGACACAGGGTGTGAGATGGCGAAGAGGGGGACACAGGGTGTGAGATGGCGAAGGGGATACAGAGTGATATGATAAAGGAGCACAATGTGATGGTGAAGGAGTCTAAATACATCTTACGTCATTTTGTTCCAACTACTTAAAAATTATTTTTGCTTAGGGGTACCTTGGAAAAATGATGGTGTCCCTAAGGGTGCCTCGAGCTGAGAAAGTTTGGGAACCACTGTTGTAAGCACAAGAACAGTTTATTAACATTAATTTTGGTAGCATAAAACACATTTGCTATTTAGTTTTATGTAATCAGTGTCCTCTGTAATACAGTAGATATAATATTTCTTGTTGAATGAAAATAGCAATAAAAAACATTTTAGATAAGCCTACAAAATAAAAATAAATATGGATGATCACCTCTAAGTTTCAGATGTGTATTTGCAAATTAGCCTATCAGAAACAACTAGATAGTGGAGGTATCAGCGCTTATTTGCATCAGTTCTCAGTTACCCGCAAGCAATAGCATATAATATATATATTATATATATATATATATATAGATAGATAGATAGATAGATATATTCATCTGATCACACATCTGCTCACATTACGTGAACATGTCTTAACTTTCTCAGCCCATGTTAGACCGCGTCTCTAACCTGTCCTGCCTCTCCACCTGAACTGCAAACAGGTGCAAGTGTCTGATGCAAGCAAAATATACTGTACATATATGCTCTGTGGGCAAGAGCAGTACAAATCTTTCAGATCATACGCTACGCAAACAGACATATGTCCAACTTAGCATTATGCCCCAAGGCTTCAGATACTAAAATGATAATTTTTCCTTTTTTGGGGCAGAGATGTGTGTTTTTTATTCATGAAATAAGGTGACTGAAACTTGTTAATAAACAAAATACCTATTTTAATCTAGGTTTGTATATGTATTTAACATCAAATAGCTAATTCAAAACATTTGGTTGGAGAGGTGAATTATAATGGTTTTCTTTAGCTTTGGACATTTCTTTCTTTGCAGTACAAGTACACTTTAAGATTGCAATAAACTGATTCAAGTTCTCATACTCAAAGTGTGGCTGCAGGCTAGAACTGTAACTGGCACAAATCATTTTTCATTGGTCAGTTTTATAGATTGAAAGATAAAATGACTTAGTTAAAAGAAACTATCCTTTCAAGACTCAGATGGGTTTACAAACCACTGTAAATACTCAGTAATGTTTGTTGGTTTTGTGAGACTACAGAATCATGTTCAGTTATGTAATCCGTGCTGCATTGCTAAAAGTGATATGATCATTAATTATGTAATTTCTGATGTGATTTTATCAATGATCTGATTAGAGAATCCTTGTAGTGGGGGTGGGGGGAATTAACAACCTTAACAGCACAATTTCCTGTGGTTTTTTTTGTAACTTTATATAGAAACTTTGCTGTGCTTTAAACTGATTTGTTTTTTACATTAGTTTCTCAAATTAAAAGTATAGAAAAAAATGTAACTTCATTATTTCGAATTCAACTTTTCATATTTCAACCATACATAAATATTCAGTTTTTGAACTAGAAAGCTGTTTCTCATTTGTGCAATTGTAAAAAGAGTCAGAAAGACCCAGAATACCAAATACAAAAATAACAGTTTAACTTCTCCCTCACGCATTTTAAACTGAGGGCAACCTGTTAGAATTGGCTAGCATAATTCTCATGTAACCCTGTCATGTGGATTCATACTTAATCTTAGTAACAAAACCATACTTACCTACTCCCAGAAACTTGTTTCCAGGAGAGGGTGCGGGATGCGGCCAAATGCGTCATTTTGGCCCCACCCCCCGCAACGGAAATGAGGGTTTTTCGCAGAGGGCAGGGCCAAAATGGTGCGATTCTTGGTGAATCGCACCATTTTAACAAAGGAATTCCGGGATGCGGGAGAAATGCCAAACTCTCGCGGGAGCCCGGGAGACTTAACCGATTTTCGGGAGTCTCCCAGACTTTCCGGGAGAGTTGGCAAGTATGAACAAAACTGAGGTTACTTTTAAAAATGCTTTTAGTAGAGAGTAGAGTGTGTCTGGATAAAAGCAAACAATGCTTCCCCCCTTCTATACTAAAGACAAACACTGAAAATTTAAAGGACTATGCTTATGGTTGCTATAGTCATTAATAAGGTCCCAAGAAGCCAAAGAAATGCTACTCAGTGTGGAGCTGGTTACTTTAGCTGAGTGAGTCACAAAAATATCAATGTAGAGGGTTTCCATAGGCACCAAGCTGCTGATGTGCATGTGAATTGTGATTGCTGCTGAGATATTGTGGAGATCAGTAATATGTAGTGGCTCAGTCCATTCTACAAATTGCATTCAACTAAGCAGTAAAATGTGCAAGTGATTTTTCTGACCACTCTCATATCCGTGTTGGTTACAGAAACAAAAAAGTAAGTGGCAATAGGTCTTTAGGAACAAATATATATTACTTGCCACTTTGAGTTGGTGCAGATTTTTGGCTATACTTATTTGCATTTACAGTGAGGTAAGCATGTCGAACCTCAAGAGTGGACAACCATGTCCCCTCCCTAGATTCCCCTTATAACAGAACCAGGGACCACAGAACACTATCTCCATTACAGATCGGCTTTTACACTAGCCTACCGAGCTGGATACTATAACATTGGAGGGACCCACAACATTGTATTCCACAATTGCAACTGCCAGCCTGTGGGATATTTATTGCTGGGCTGATTGCTTTATTAGATCAAGGGAGCAAGCCGAAGTGTATAGCGCCCTTTACTAAGTACAACTTAGGGCATCTTCCTGGGCCCTCTGGAGTGGATGTAGATAAGGAATCAAGGGGGCTAAAATCATTTTGAAATGGAAAACCAGTACTGTACGTGATGTATGGAAAATAAGTATTATGAAGTATTATAAAGATTGTGGGTGTAAAAAGTGGACTGCCCTGGGAAAAGTAGGACACATAGGATTCCTTAAAAAGGAAACTCTCTATAGCTAGAAAACATGCCATCTTTCTAAGATCCCTGTGTAAAAGACATGGGATCACTAGTACCAAATGTTTGTTTTACTAAAGCCTCTGGACTATCTAAGCTGGCTATCAGGATTGTGGGAAAAACAGAACATGGGATTACAGAAATCAGAGTGGGCTGATTGCTTCTAGTAGACAGGGAGCAAAGAAAAGATGTATGGCCTCTTGTACTCTAGCACTGAAGAGCTCATTTTCCAATAAAAAACTGTTCTTAAAAAGGCCGCCCCTATTTTGTAACTTACTCTATCTAAAAATAGTATGAATAGATTTCTCTTAAAACCCTCAGAACATACTCACCTTATCAATATCGCTCAGCATGACAGTTTTTAATGCAGATTGTTATTACTATTAAAAAGTTCTGAGAATAGGGAGTAATAAATGGAAGGCTCAGTTAAGGCTTAACCTTACTGATTATTTTACATTTTTACTACTAATAATGTACTTTATGGCTGTATTCACTAAAAATGTCAATGATTATCCCCATTTCTTCTACTTCATGTTCTCTGTCTCCAGGGGTGTACTTATAATGAGGCAAACTGGGGAAATTGTGTCAAGAAGAAGATCAAGGATACCAGTAAAATTTAGTGAATAAAAAAAAGAAAAAAACTAATTTTCTTACAGCAAAAAAATGTAACATGTTGTAATACTATATGTTCCTTTAATAATGTACACAGCTAAAATTCAATTATTTATGGTAGGTGGTATAAAGAATTAGGTCACCATTTAATTTACCACTTTAGGAACAGGGTGACTGCATTCACCTCTGCCGATCCCCTTTGATGAGTCTAATGGCACTGATAAGGAAATCAAGAGGGATTGATGTGCAAAGGTAGAGGAGAAAATGAGTCAGTGATTGATAGAACAGGTCATGGATACAATCAAATATACAGTAATCAAATCTGTACTAAGAATGTACTGCAGTTGAACTATAGTAGTTGCAGTTGAAGCAAACTTTTCATGACATAAACCATTTAGAGAACTAAATTGTATTTTCCATGACTGAACAGAAAAAAAAAGAATGCATAAGCCATCCAATTATACCTATACATATTTAATCTGTACAGCTTTCACAATGTGTTGCTAAAAGATAAAATAAAAATGAGAGTATACTTACAATAAATTACAAACTTGCATCTTTTCTACAATTTAAAACATTAAATAGGTTTTGGCTGTGTTTTGGGGGTAAAATCATTTCCCACTTTTTACATTTATAAAATGTTTTTATTTTCATGACTTATTGCCAGTTACTTGCTCTATGTCTGTTTTATATGTTTGTGAAATGGGCGTTTCAAGTAAAAATTAAGATACATTTAATCTGTGTGTGTTTAGGGCATTTGCTGACATGCTTATAACTGCAGACATATAGGGGCCTATTTATGAAGGATCAAAATCATAGACTTTTTATTCTACTTGCCATTAGCACAACCTACCTCATTTGCCTATTTAAAAATGATCTAAAGTATTTTCATTGTAGTTGATTACAATTGTTATAATCAATCCTCAGTAGAGTTCTGTTTCTGTGTAAGCAGACTTTTTAACTTCAATAAAAAAATCATCCAAAGCAAAAAAGAAAAAACTAAAAAATGTTTAAAAAATATAATTATGGTTTAGACAGTCTTGCAAAAGATTTTTTTTAAAAAAATAGATATTATGCTAATCAAATGCAAGCATTTAGCATTTTCATCTTGAAAATTGGCATTAAGAGAGTTTCTCATTACTAATATTATTACCTTAGATGATACTGATTTGTGACTGCCTCCTTTTTATTAGGAAAGTATTGTGTTTCTAATATTATTGGTTACATTGTATGTATAATGTGTATTTTTGATAACGTGGTAATTATAACAAATTGTTTCAGGTGTCTGCTCAATTAACAAGTTAATTTAGACTATATAAATGAGGCCAGAAGCAATCATTTCATCTCTCTGATGAAGTTGCATTTGAGCATTAAAATGCGAAGTCATATTACAGATTGCTACTCTTTGTTTTATGAGCTCTGCATCTGTTGATACAAGCAACACATTTCCTCAAAGCCTAAAGCATCATTGGACATATAGAAAAGCCTGTTTGCAAGAATTGGACGTGGACCTATCACCTCCAATCGATGAGACTCCTCGCTAGTGAATACAACTTGAATACTACCAAAAGTGTGCCATTGCAATATTAGGAGCAGTACATATAAGGAGGAAACTACATTAAAAACTTTTTTTGAAAGTTCTGTACTTGTTAACTAGTGAATATCTGTTCTGTACTAGAAAAGTAGGAATTTACTTTTTATGTCTGCTTAGCATTGAATCAACTGTCTCTCTCACATTTACACTTGGCAGGCTTTGGAAAATTGAAACGTACTGTTGGTTGTAATATCTTAATCATTTAGGTGGATTTCAGGAACACTAATTGAAATCTGATTGCAAGAAAAAAGTTCTATTCGAGTATCACAAAGGGCCATCTCTTGAATGAAATTGAAACTCAGCCAATTATCTTGTACAGCCATTTTCCTTGATGACTGGTGCTGTCTGGTGCATTACATCTGTAATAGCTCTATGAGATTCTGGGCCTGATTCATTAAGGCACGTAAAAGGAACGTATTGTGCATTTTTACTCACGGAAATCAGGCACATGCATTGTTATACACGTTTTGTCGCAATACAATAACGATTGTCGAATCTCGATTTGTGTTTCCAACGCACAAATATTTATTCTCAAAAAAATAGCAGAATGATTCAAGCGAAGTAATAATAAGTACAACCGTTACTTATTGCAGGCGCTCTGGATCCAGTGAACAGTCATTCAGGTCTGAAGTCTGTGGTCAAAGATGACTGCTCACTAGATGAAAAGCTCCTGCTTATATGCAGACAGAAATAAAGTAAAGCAATGCAGATGGTGTGGCTTGCTTCTATTGGTCCAGGTTTCAGGAAGGTCCAGGGTGCTGCAGATCATAGGCTAGTTCCAACCAAAATATCCAAAGGTGGGGGTCATCTCTCCAGGGGATGTGCTCCCACTTTCCCGCCAAGAATCCAGTCTCAACTAGTCTATTAGCATTTTATAGCCAGTATAACTTTAAAGATTTATTCCCTAACATCAATGACTAGAGTAAGCAATGTACTATCTCTTCGCCGAATGAACCAGACAGCTGCTGATGAATAGGGAATCAAAATGATACCAGACATGACACATTTCCTTTAACCTGTACCATATGCTTTACTAACATGCATATAACTTATAATATTAAACATATATACTACTATATTTTGACATAAATAACTATGTGTTGCAACTACGATTAATGTGTACTAGTTACAAATGTGTGTGTTTGAGCGAATGTATATAAAAGTGTAAAAACTGTTATTGCCACGTGTTGCGGCTGGATACGCCCTTCCATGTCGTAGCGTGCTCTACGCATATTTTCAGACAAAGACAACCAAGTTTGCTCGATATTAATTGAAATGACTTTATCCAATTTGCTGACTTCGACAGCATGTTCGTATTCAACTACAAGCACATATGAAATTAAGTCTCTTGCTCAATATGGATGTAGGTACGCTCTGCATATACGACACTTGCCGTATTGTGAGTAACACAACACATTGTTGGACATATACGATACCTATGTGGAATATAATATGCCAGCAGAACTCACTGGGGAAAAAAATGCATTAAATTATTGTCACCTGTTAATAATTTAGTAATTAATGACAAAACATTATTTATTTATTTTATTTTTTTAAAAAAATACATTTATCAGGAGATTATTATTGTCTCCTGCACATAAAATGCATTTTTATAGTTACTATTAATTGCAAACACGTTTTATCATGCATACAAGATCGTCATCATTACCACTCGGCACTTACAACAGTGGTGCAAGTGATGAAACTGAAAAACACATACTTTAGAGATACCTAAAGCTGGAATCAGATGCTGCTGCGTGCGTTCGAGCTTGGCACACCCTTATTGTACAACGACTGGTGTCCATGAAATCTTCGGTAGTAGTAAGTGTTATTTGCATGATTAGATTAATTGGATGTTCTTGCGTTCTTAGGTGTATAGTTTGGTTCTGGATATGCGCAGGGCAATTTTACACAAAATACGACACGTATCGGCATTTGCATTCCTTGATGAATCAGGTACTCTGTTCACCAGACTTTCATTATAGATAACAGTTTTGTACTGTTTCTTGCAGTATCTAATTAGGAGAGTATTAACCTTGTGGAGTGCTCTTTAAATTGTTTGCCAGTTTATTTATATCTATTGTAATTTCTTTTATATTAGAATAAAGTCCATAATGGAGATCCATCTTTGCAGCCAGAAAAAATAATGTGGTACTCAAAGTAGTTAGATTCAGCACTAAAATAAATGACCAATATGGCATGGTATAACACAGATTATGAATGTAGCAATAAGAACAACTCTCAGGACGTAACATATATAACGTCTCTCAAAAAGGGATAAGTATATACACTATTGAAAATAAAGAAGGATAAATCCAAATAGTCATTAATGAGAAAATCCAGACCGCTTTTTAGTTTTCAGCAGGCTACCTGTCCACAATTCTTTGTCATTAGAAAAATAATGTGCCAAACTTCCTCCAAGCAATTCATCCTCAAATAGTTATCCGGTGCAAAAGGGAAACGTAATGTAAGCATTAGATAGAAGTTAAGAGAAAAAAACATTTGAATGTTGTTGTAATGCTATGCAAAAACTTGAACAAGAGATGTTGGTAACTAAAGGGAACAGGGTGAAATCCAATAATGGGGCATATATTAAATTAGCCTTGCGGTCCGTGATTAGGTGCGACTATCAACATTGCGGATTTCCCTTTGCAACCCTATGGGGTGCACACGGAAATCTGCCATGCTGCGGTAACGGGACTCGTGTAGCCGCATATAATCGCGGACTGCAAAGCTAATTGAATATGCCCCTATAAGTTTATTTTTAAATATTGGATATTATCTGTCCATTCGAAATGGCAAAAAAGGTTCTAATTATTTTTTTATTTTATAAAAAGATTCAATTTGAAAGGAATTCATACCTGAAAAACCTACAATTAAGTTTAGAATTTTAGTAATGGTCCCAACTTGAATAAAACAGCATAGCCCCTACAGTCCTCAAATAAAGGTCTTGATGAAGAGATCTCCCCCTCTTTATTGGATTATGCTCAACCAGTATTTTTTGATTGACAAATATGATCTGCACAGGCCTCTTGTAATTAACATCCCTTAAGAAAAGGCACATTTGTAGAAACACTCAGACACACATTCAAGCTCACATCTACTGGGATAGCTCTCTGGAAAAAGATATATGTATATTCCCTCTTTGAACATCATGGATCAGGCAAGAGGAGGACACTTTTTAAAGCCTTCCTGGGCTATGGTAGTATATGATCATGAGGCCATATATAATGGTTATATATATTAAATATATATTGTTTAAAATGGAGTCACAGAAAATAATTGTTTGTGTTAGTTTGATTTGTATGAGATATTGTTTGGTAGCAGTCATAACTGCGATGATCTAAACATCGACAAGACATACCCCGATGTGATGACACCGAACCTGACACTCCCGACAGACTGGTAATACCGATTGCTTCATAAAGAGACTTCAAACAATTCCGACCAATAACGATCCCAGCAGACTACAATGACATCACTTTGAAGGGCGGCACAATTATTTGTGCTGTTAAGGTGGTAATTTAAGGAGACACCGGCTGTACAATGCACTTTACAAATCCTTGTACACTGTACAGCCGGCGCCTCCGGCTGAGCTGGACATACTTCATTTATTTCCTCTGTTATTCTCTATCTACACCACTTCTCTAGGAAAACTAAGCTCCTTTGGATTTCAGTATCATCTCTATGCAGATGATACACAAATATATCTATCCTCTCCTGATCTCTCACCATCTGTGTTGTCTCGCGTTACTGACTGTCTTTCTGCCATTTCATTTTGGATGTCCTCTTGCCAACTCAAACTCAATCTTTTAAAAACAGAATTAATAATATTCCTACTAGAAGCTTACTGCCTGATATTTCTATCTCTGTTGACATAACTATAAATCACACCACGCAAGCTTGCTGCCTAGGTATAATCCTTGACCCGCAGCTATCCTTTGAGATATGTATGTATTCTGGAAATGTTACACACAAGACACTGCAATAACTTTAATTCTTGCACTCATCATCTCCCGCATCGACTTTTGTAATTCCCTCCTTACTGGTCTTCCCAAAATCAGACTTAAGCCCCTACAATCTATTTTGCATGCAGCAGCTAGATTGATTTTCCTTGCAAATCATTTACATCTGCTGAGTCACTCTGTCAGTCTCTATATTGGTTGCCTGTTTTTCAAAGAATCCAATTTAAAATTATTCTTCTAACATACAAGACCATCATCAAAATTGCACCAACATACATCTCCTCACTTGTCTCAAAATATCTCCCAACCTGACACCTCCGTTCTGCTCAAAATCTGCATCTCTCTTCCACTATCATCACTTCCTCCCATTCTTGGTTACAAGACTTTTTTTGGGCTGCACCCACTTTATGGAATTCACTCCCTCGCATCACAAGACTTTTCTCTTGTGTTCAAACGTTCAAGCGTTCTCTGAAAACCCACCTCTTCAGACAAGCTTATAGTATTCCTCTACCACCCTCTTAATCTCCATAGGTTACCCTATTACCACTCTCTACACAGCTAACACAAGACAACAACCCACTGACCAACATAGTTTTGTGACTGAGCATACAGCCCACTAAATACTTTATAACCTTTGCATTCTAGCTGGACAAATATTCAATATGATGTAGCACTTACCCTTGTGTATGAAACCATTTTCCCATAGGATGTAAGCTTGTGAGCAGGGCCTTCTTACCTCTATGTATGTATTACCCAGTATTGTTTTATTACTGTTTGTTCCCAATTGTAAAGCGCTACAAAATCTGCTGGCCCTATATAAATAAATGTTGATGATGATGTGGATGATGATAGTGTAAAATATGAAAATTGGTACTACATGTTCAAATAAACAAGTGTCCAAATGCAGATTTGGTCATATCTCACAGTTGCACCTCTGTACAACTGGAAAGGTGGAATGGAGGAAGTAAAGGGCAGTCAAATGTGGGCTGTGTACAGGAAGGTTTTGTTTCCGATTGAGGCAAAACTACGCAGAGACGCACAAACAACACTACAGCAACGCAAAATCTTCAAAAACTTTCCTGTAAAGCAGAACGTCACTGGCGTAAATCTCGCACTTCTAATGACTTCTTCGCATATACTTCTGTCTACTGCTCCTTACGAAATGCTCTGGACACTGCAAAGCAAACATACTTCCAATCTCTTATTTATGCTTCTATGCTCAGGCTTCTAACCCCAAACGCATTTTCAATACATTTAAATCTCTTCTCAATCCTCCCACCCCAAACCCTCCGTCTACTATCAGTGCCCAGGATCTTGCTTCCTACTTGAAGGACAAGATTGGTAAGATCAGACTAGAAATGGTATCCTCTTTCTCGACAAGCAATCAGCTCAATTCCTTCTCACTACCCTCTGACACCCTCTCTTCATTTGACCCCACAAATGAAGAGGAAATTTCTACTCTCTTCTTATCTTCCTACTCTACCTTCTGCTCTCTTGATACTATTCCCTCGCAAATTGGTAGATCCCTGTTTCCTGAGCTCATTTCACCTCTAACTAAAGTCTGTAATCTCTCACTCTCTACTGGCATCTTTCCATCACTATACAAGCACGCAATGATTTCTACTATTCTAAAAAAACAAGATTCTGACCCAAACTCTCTTTCAAATTACTGTCCCATCTCCCAGCTCTCGTGCCCCTCTAAGCTTCTAGAGAGACTTGCCTACACTCGCCTCACATGCTTTCTTTCCGCAAACAACCTGTTGGATCCTCTTCAGTCTGGCTTTTGTTTTCAACACTCCACAGAGACTGCGTTGCTAAGGTTGTCAATGATCTGATCACTGCTAAAACTAAACACCATACTCTCTCCTAATTCCCCTGGATCTCTAGGCTGCATTTGACACCATTGACCACTCTCATACAAACACTGCAATCCCTAGGTCTTCAAGATACTGTTCTCTCCTGGTTCTCATCCTACCTTTCTAATCGCTCTTTCACTGTTAATTTCTCTGGGGCCACCTCTGCTCCACTTCCTTTATCAGTTGGAGTACCACAAGGCTCAGTGGTAGGTCCTCTGCTGCTCTCTATCTATACCGCTTTTCTTGGAAATCTAATAAGTTCCTTTGGATTTCAGCATAATCTCTATGCGGATGATACCCAAATGTATGTATCCTCTCCTGATCTCTCAACATCTGTGTTGTCCCGCGTAACTGACTGTCTTTCTGCCATTTTATCTTGGATGTCCTCTCGCCAACTCAAACTTAATCTTTCTAAAACAGAGTTAATAATATTCCCACCAACCAACAAGAGCATACCTGACATTTCTATCTCTGTTGATAACATGAACATTAATCCCACCCCAAAAGCTTGCTGCCTAGGTGTGATCCTTGACTCAAACCTATTCTTTGTTCCCAACATTGACTCTATATCTAAATCATGTTCCATACATCTAAAAAACATTTCCAGAATTCGCACATATCTCACCCAAGACACTGCAAAAACCTTAGTTCATGCACTTATCATCTCCCGCATTGATTATTGCAATTCCCTCCTTACTGGTCTTTCCCAAAACAGACTCAAAAATGAATCATTCTGTATGTCTCTACACTGGTTGCCTGTTTTCTGCCGAATCCAATATAAAATACTTTTACTAACCTACAAGGCCATCAACAAAGCTGCACCAACATACATCTCCTCTCTTGTCACAAAATATCTCCCAACTCGGCATCTCCATTCTGCACAAGATATGCGTCTCTCATCCACCCTCATTACATTTTCCCATTCCCGGTTACAGGACTTTTTTCGGGCTGCACCCACTCTGTGGAATTCTCTCCATCGCACAATAAGACTCTCCTCTGCTCTACAAACTTTCAAGTGTTCTCTGAAACCCCACCTCTTCAGACAAACTTATAATATTCCTCAACCACCCTCTTAACCTCACTACATTACCCTATTACCACCCGTTACATTATTTCACACAAGACAACTACCCCCTGACCAACATTGTTGTGTGACAGGATTATTAGCTTATGAGTCACTATTACCTTTGCAGTCTGCTGGGCCAAAATACAAAATGTAGACTTAGCCTTAGCCTCATGTGTCAAACTCCCATTGTCCCATAGATTATAAGATTGCGAGCAGGGCCTTCTCACCTCTTTGTCTGTTTTACCCAGTTTGTTTATTAGTTTACTATGTTTGTCCCCAATTGCAAAGCGCTACAGAATATGTTGGCACTATATAAATAAATGATGATGATGATGATGATGATAAATATAAAATAAATTATTGAGATAGTAAATGAGTCCACATTTATAATTCCTTTTATTGGGTAGGTATTCATTGAACTCCTAAGGTAGCTTTTGGGTGATTGAAAAACACATAGAGGCAGATGGCATGGATTAAGACTGAGAGGTGCACTTTGATAGTTGCATGTGGAAGTGGATGAGCTATCAGACTAGAATAGTGCCCAGAGTTGGTGTAAGCCAATCTGAGCTGGATTAATTGCAAAATGATGTGGTGCATGCTTTATAAATAAAAATTAAACGTATGATTCTGGCTGTGCTGGCTTGAACCTAAAGGTAGTTTTCTATGGTAATAAGAACCTATATGATTAATTTAATGACATATGAAGGTGATGCTTTTGATGGCAGTTCACTTAATTTTAGATGAATCCAATAAAATTTAATTTGTTCAATATTCAATGTTATTATTAACACAGTGAGCACAATGTGATTTCACTTACCTTTTGAATTTTGGATTTGCACTGGAATAGTATGTTTGAGACATACTTAAGTCTTTGGATAAGACAAGAGACATAGAAAGAGGCACGGGACAGATCACAGGTATGTCAAGACACATAAGGGCATACCAAAGATAATGACGGGAAGGCAGGTAAAGGGAAGCAGGCAATGGTTGAGATAATGGATTATACAACAGACAATGATCTAGCATTTATATCTTAAAACTATTTGCATGGAAAAAAGGCAGCTGGTATAAGAGGCATTGTAAAGGCCGAGGAGGGATAGTCAGGAGGCAAAGACATAAAGAAACAATGGGGTGTAGGAAGAGTCCTAGTGCTTTCAGCACTGGGCTGGTTATTGAAATAATGATTTTTGCATAAAACACACCTCTAGCGATTTTACATCAAATCTCAGGTTCACACATCAGTGAGTTTTAACTTTCCTGAGATTTTCAAAATCACAGTTTGATACATTTATTTCCAGGAGAGGATAGATACATTTGGGTATCTTCTGCATAGATATGATACTGAAATCCATTGGAGCTTATTAGTTTTCCAAGAGAAGTGGTGTAGATAGAGAATAGCATAAGACCTAGGACTGAGTCTTGTGGTAGTCCATCAGATAAAGGAAGTGGAGTGGAGGTTATTCCAGAGAAATTAACACTGAAAGAGCGATTAGATAGGTAGTAAGGTCTTCACAGAATTATTCATGAGGAGAAAAGCTAGTCTGGTGCTTTCGCCAACATAATTCATAAATGGGCAACTACTTGCAAAGCTGTGGGAGTTCTTTTCCAGTCACTATTAAGACTAGCTACATGTTTTATTTGATGACATTATGAGACAAAGGAAGAGATGTGTGTTGATGCAATTTTGTTGATAGCTGTGCATGTAAGTATAAGTATTTCATATTGATTTTGTAAATTATAGGCTAGAAATGTATGCACTTATAAAGTGGAGCAACAGTAGCAGAACATTCTGTGAGGAAAATTAATCTAGCCAATGAATTCATAAAAGATTATAGGGGTTAACATCTTGCTATGTAATAGTCAAAGTAAGAGATTATGAGTGCATAAATGAAAGTTTTTACAGTGTCTTGTGTGAGACACACACATATTCTGGAGGTGCTTCTCACATATGTGCAACAGAATTTGGGCGGCAAAATTTTCCAGAAACCTCCACTACTGAAATAGTTCAGAGTCAAAGATAAAGTAGTAAAGTGTAGAAGTTCTGAGTTCAAAACTAAAGCAGAACCATACATTACCTTTACCCTCAGTAAGTGTATTCCAAATGCCAAACTAATATTCTATGTGTGCGTGTGTATGTGTATCTATAATATAAATGCTTAGTGGCGTGTGTTAGTCTGTCTGTGTGTGTGTGTGTGTGTGTGTGTGTGTGTGTGTGTGTGGAAAAAATAAAACCAAGCTGCAGCGCCACCTGCTGGGCAAAGTTATACACTGACCCACTAAATTCTTAGTGTGTGTGTAAAAAAAAATTCAGAAAGGGCTGAAATTTGGTATACTAAGATGTTCTTAATTTGTTAATTTAGTTTGTTAATTGTTAAAAGTGTTTATAAAGATTTAAAAAAAATATATATATATTTCTTGAAGGAGAAGTGACAGTTGGGAGTGGTTGGTGGTTGCCGGGGGTGACAGTGGGGAGGGGTTGGTGGTTGCTGGGGGTGACAGAGTGAGAGGAGTGTGATACTCAGGACCACTGAGAGAGATCCCTGGATAGATGTGGCGATGAAAATGAAGGATGAGGTGATGGAGAAGAATGATGAGGTGGTGACATGTGGACAAAACCACGTTAAAAAAGGGCGCTTACGTCGGAATGTAACGCTCTTCCCCTGAGGAGGCCTGGGCTATGGCCAAAATGCATGACAAGAACCTTTTTAACACCTTAAGTAGCTTGATTTGACTAGAATGCATGAGTTTCATGCACGGGTTAACTTGTATATATATATATATATATATATATATATATATATATATACACACACACACACACACACACACACACACATTTACATAATGTTTTCTTCTATTTATATCAATTAGAAGAGTTGTTAGTTCAAATATTGTCACAGAAGAGCTCTCATCAGGATTGAGGCATCCAGCAGACCATTAGGGTGTCCTAGGGTACCAATGGTTTATTCTGAGGCACACAGAACCCCATTAGGCTCTTCTGAGGCACAAATATGTCCACCTTAAACTAGACTAATTTGGAAACCAACAATAATGCTGCAAACTCAGAGGCAACTGCAGTCATTATAATATAATCTTTGGGAGAACCACTGATTTCCAAGGCAGCAGGAAGATCACTAAGTTAAATGCAGGAGATTGTGGAACCCTAGCATCTGAGGCCATTTTGGGGACTATTAATGACAAGAGCAAGAGCCACTGAGAAGACTATAAAAATACAGGCTAGATAATCATTTATTTTTAATCAGGATTTTCAGGTTAGGGAAAATGGCAGGAACATGCTCAGACTGTGAAAATAAAGGGACTGGGTAAAAAAGATGATTGGGTAAAATCAATGGAAACGGTTTTGGCATTGATTAATCATGAAGTCATATCTGAAATGGGTAAAATTTAATTTTTAGAATTTCAAAGTTTTCTTTGTGGACAATATATCAATTTGAACAGTTTTTCCTGATGGTAAATGGTTGCAAAAAGCTAAAAAAGCTATTAGTAATACTGAGACCTTATACATTTCTAATGAGACAGGTTCTACATCTTACCCAGAAACACAAAACCGTCAACCCAACAAAGGTGATTTGGGCTATAAACAGGATCTTTTAAATATTCTGGGGGATATGTGTAGAAAGTCCATTTTGAAGAAAAGGAAAATTTATTAGCAAATTTTGCAATTTTTCCTTTTTTTCTGAACATTCCCTCCTCTTGCTTCTCAGACATTGAAATTTAGAGTTACATCCTGATTCTGAACAACATAATTACAGTAATTTTCATCAGTTAGCTAATTTGTGCTTTGCATTTATTAAGAGACACTATTATTAAAGTTATGCAGAAATTATATGAGATTAAACATATGTTTAATTAAGTTATATGGTGGTATGTAGATAGAATTCAAAATGTCTATATTATATTGTGTTATTGCTGTAAATAATTTGTAGCTGTGTCACTATATAGCTAATCACCCCCTTTAAAGTTGCTACAAAATAAATTGTAAATGGATGCGGTTTTTTGTAGCTTTGGCCCTTTTTCCATTAGGTAAGAGATAATAAAGCAGGTTTTCTGAAAGTGGGCAAAAATGTCAAGTTTTCTTTCTATGTGATTTAATGCATGGCAACAATATCTGATCTAAAAAGAGCTAAAGAGTGTGCATTAATCATAATTAATTACTGCACATGCAAACCTTACATATACCACAAAAATAAATACTGCAATATGACCTACACATTCTGTGGGATTTTATATTATTGTCACTTTTTTCTGTTATATTGATATTTGATAGAATAGAAGCAGTGTTCAAAGTGATCTGGTATACAATAGTAGCCCATACCATCACTTCTCCTACTACTATGATTGTAAAACTATCACATTTCGTTCACTGACATTTTCCATACCCCACTTCTAAATTTCCACTTTGGACACTGAATAGAAGTACAGACAACAGAATATAGGTCTAGAAGATTTTGTATTTTATTTGGTACTATGATTCTGAAACTTTGTTACTACCATTTATTTTGCAACCTGTTAGTTTACACTTAGAACTTCAGTACTGTATATGATCATTTGTACTTCTAATTCTCATATTGCTTCCACATTCTTTATCTTGAAAATAAAGAATAACAGCAATCCTGAAATTTTAAAAAATAAATTACATAAACCTACAAATATGCATTTATGTGAGTCAAAAAACTTAAACACTAGTAGATGGGCGCTTTGGTCAAATGCATCAAACATTTATTTGGGCAGTTTCTATTGATAAATATATACTTTTAGGGAAACTTTTTGGAATACTTGTCATAGACACACTGTACACTGCATATCAACCTTGAATTTCTACAAAAGTAATACCCCCAACTTATTTTCACAACACCTGGAGTGCCACAGGTTAGCCAACACTTAACTATGTTATAGTTTTAACACTCATTTTTCCTACTATTTATTAAGTTTGTCGGCATAAGGTGGAAATAATTATTGCAAGACATCCATTTAGTTTAACTTTAGGGTTTTTTTTCTAAGTGCCCAGCAGAACTGGACAATTTTTTCCATGGCTTCCATAGGCTCCCTCTGCTTTTGATGTTATTTTATTATATTGTACTTGGATTGGCATCCCTCAGCCACAGTTGGAATTGCCTAGACTGGGCTACAGTTGATAAAGCTGTTTTTCCCAAGGGGTCAAGTGAGTTTCTACCCTCCTTTGACCCCTGTCATCCAATGCACACCAGCTTTTGACACATGCTTACAAGCTTTTTTCTCAAGTACTACTCCACATGCCCACCAGCTTTTCTCTCACATCACCAATGCTCATCAGCTATTCTTTTCTGTCATCCCCTGCTCATCAGCTTCTTACACATGACAAATAACTATTCTCTCACATGCTATCCCGTATGTTCACCAGCTGTTTCCTCACATGTCACTCTGTACACTGTATAAACCTGGAGCTGTGTATTCTTTTCTATGGTTCCTTGTTTGATATTTGGGCCATTATGTTTCAGTCCAGGCATGCATGATTTATGTTTATGAGCTCACTGCTATATTCCATATCACTAATATGTGCTGTATAAGATATATAATATCTGATTTCTAAATGAAGATAACATTGTATTTCTGTTAATTTATTCTGTTTCACTATGCTTGCCTCTATACCTCTGACTGCTACATGTATTTCTGCCATTAATGTATGTTATGCCTTCCTCTTTATTTCTATTTGACCTAATTCTAAATGCTTGTTTGCATTCCAGCAACATACATGAACTAGGTTACCTTAGGGGTACTATGAGATCCTTGGCATTTACAATGCAGCATTAAAGAGAGACTTGGAACCGTTCAGATGTACACTTTAGTCCAGTACATGTAGCATCCCCTGACTAAGAGACATGTCCAAAGTTGTCTACTCACCCACACATGACAGCTATAACACAGGCCCTATTGTCCAGGATGATTAAATCTTAGCTGGACAAATACCATCTTGTTCATTGATGTAATTTTGGATAAAAATTATTTTTATTTGTATTTTTGTTTACAATTACAGGGGACTGTAATGGGTTGAAATGTGGTCCCATCATATTCTAATTTATATATGAATCAATATGAAACAAAACATATTTTTTCAGAATGTATTTATTGTTATGTTGAATGAAATGATGACCTGTTCATGCTATAGACTGGTGACAGATCACTTCTCACAACATTTGTAGACAAGCTCAATTCAATATAAAAAGTACAGACAATAATACTTTAGTGTTAGATAGCTTTCATCCTATATTTGAAAGTAAAAGAGTGTTATTTTAATGTAGCACCCCTGGGTGTCTAAATAAAAGGATTAAAAATGTAATTACTTTATTATTTCATTAAAATTTAGAAAAATATTTAAAACAAGGTAAATGATAAGGTGATAATGAGTGAAATAATCTTACATTTTAATTAAAATATGATATAATGCTGTATGTCTCCTGTTATTAGTTATTATTATTAATTACTATATCTATAAATGCCTATATTGTGACACTTTATATTTAAAACATTTGTATGAGTCTTTCATGTATCTCTCAAATTATCAAAACCATTCACAGTTCTATACAGTCTATTAGTGTATAAGCTTCAAACACCATGGAGTGTCTATTCCTAATTCCGAACACATCCATCCATCAACCATTCATAATAATATATTCTGATCTATCGCTTCTGCACACTGAAGGCAGATTCTAAAGCCTATACTAATCATACCATTCATACAAAGTTTTGGTATTTATTTAATTAAATTACTTGATTAAATAAATGGAGCTAATAAGAATGACATATCTTTCAAATTCAGATTCATATTTTGCTAAAGTTTAGCTTTCTAGAGGCACAGCATATGATTGGAATTTACTGTTTTAAATTGTCCATCTGATCATACCCCTTTAGTGACCTCACTCATTTCCCAAAAATTATTTAGATCTCTTAAACTCATTCCTATTCTAATACCTTATTCATCCCTTGCCAATAATTAGCCATGGTCGTGTTTGGATATCCACCTCTTCTAATAAATAATTGGGTGATAATTGAATGATTATGACAATATAATTTAATTGTATAGTCGACCTAGTTCAAATATATCTGGTAGTAATTATTAAGACAAAATATATTTTGCAAACATTATGTAAATAGCATTTTCCAGTATATTATTCCTCTCACATATTACACTCACTAATCATTGAGTTAAAAACATTGTTGAATCTGCCCTCTCTGTCAATTTTTAGTTTAGTGCACATATTTTTTAGTTTAACCATAAACAAAATTGTGTCTTTTATTTTGACATAAAGTATATTTATAAAATTGTTTCATTACCTAACATCTCAGCATTGACTACTTTTATATTAGTATATTAGGTTCTGTACCCTTTATTAATATGTAGGATTGTCTCTTATTAATGTAATTAATTCAAATCATATTATATTGCTCAGAATTATGTGACTTTTTTGTGCACCATATCATTCTTCAGTATAAAAAAACAAATGTAGTTATAACTATGTGATAATAAAAACCATCTAAGTGAGGTAATGTGTGTGCAACATGTGATAATATTTGGGAGTGAGAATAAGTATAGTGAAAAATATTTCTTTATAACCATGACTACAGTATCCATAAACAGATTGCTGACTAATCCCAGACTATTCAATATGGTCTACCATCATATTAACTATTATATGTTGTACGCACCACTTCTGACACAAATTTCCTACCCACTGCTTTAAAATAAATGGGAGACTGTTATTTGGAAAGAGTGTATGATGAAACATAAATCAGTCAGGCTATACAGTGTTGTCTAAGCATGAATTGAGAGGAACCATTCATTCCTAAAACTAAGGATGAACAATGTTCATGAACATTCTAATTGCATTTTAATCTCAAGTACTTTTTCTATTGCTTTCAAAGGGGGTGTGATGATATATTGCAACATTGGCACATTCAGAGCTCTGACCTCTGACACTCTGCTCCTATTTTTATGCATCCTAAAGCAGGAGCACACAACAACTTACCTGTGAAATCAGATATTCGGTGTCAAAAGCCATCCCCTTAACTAAATCTACACCTTTATCTCCAAACTGCAGAGAGGGTTCTTTACAGTAATAGCAGTTAAAGTACTTAAATTGGAAGACAGTGTAGATAGCTGTAAATATTGTTGTAGCAAGACAGAAAATATTGAACTATTGCCATCAATGAACATATATGACAGGGTGTTGATCTCAGGAATAGACTCATTGATTGACGCTTGAGCCCACAAACCAGTTTCTGAACAACTGACAACAGACTAGCAAGGTCTAGCTTTATCTATAAGCTACATGTTTCCATAAAGCAATCAGGAATAATGCTACTCAGTTGAGCTTAGGTCTTACTTAAATTGGCGAATATATTTTTAATCCCTTGTTATGTTTATTTGGAAGACCTTTTAGATGAATATCACTTACTTCTATGTATGTTTTGTTTACTCTTTACCACAATTCAGATAATTTCATGGAGTTTGATAAATAAGCTCAGTAAACTTTTAATTATCAAATAATTTTTGCTAACAACTGCTATTCTAAACATTAATTACACATATACATTTTGCTGCGTATTTAGAAATGTAATATTCATTTTTAATAAACTATCATTTTCTTAACTTCTGCTCACTCTAATTAACTCTTTAGGGATATGTCCCTAGTAGTATCTTATCTAACAGTCCTCTTATATTTTATAAATGAGAAAACATACAGAAGTGTGTTTCCTAATAGTATCACAGGTGCATTATAAAATACAAAAAGGCTATAAAGTCAATAAAATCTCTGACATGAACAAAAACCATATACATTTGAATAAATAAATGGATGATGCGTAAATAAAACAATTTGTCATTTTTATAATTGTTTTGGAATAAGAATTATTGTATGTTACTTGCTTGCAAATACAAATTATTGTAGTTTAGCAGTCGTATAGCTAATCACAAAAAACAAACAAAATACTGTACAGTATGTAAGCAGAAAAAAATAGATATTGGGATTTTAATACAGTTATCATGATTAGTGTTAGAAACAAGGGAGTCACAAATCACCAACAACATATTGGGGGTTGTCATTTATGGGCAAAAGCACAACAAAACCCTATCAAGCAATCAGTTCACTGTCTAACTCGATGACTGGCAACCTGATACCCTACAAGGGACACATGTTCATCTCGATAGCCTCCAAAAGTGTTCACTTTATCCTTAAAAATAGGCCAAAAATTACTTCCACACCAGCCACTCATTTATCCCAAAATGCCCACTCATGAATCACAGACTTTCCACTTAGATACCCAGCTGTCCCAAAAATCCCCCACATGCCCTCAGAACCCCACTTGCTATGTAAAGCCCCCTCATAGCACTAGGACATTCTACTCACCATAAAATGTTTCCATTAACCTCAAAATACTGTGTAAGCTGACAGATCTCTTTTGTACTTCATAATTCCCTCCAGACTTCCCCACATGCCCCCACTCACATTCATGGGGATGTATTGTGTTGTGCAGAGGAAGTAATATAGAAAACATTAGCTGCTGCCATTCAGATGTATTCTCTGCTTTATGATATGCTGAGCTTCACCTGCAGCTTCAGCTCTTATTTGATTACAGCTTTGTCCTTGGGTGAAACGCAGCAGAGCACATGGCCGAGAATAAATATAGAGCTGGGATTGTAAGTGTAGGCTTGCTGGGTTTCTGGCAGCTCGATGGGCACATCTTGCCCATCACTGATCTAACTGCTGCTGATTGGTTGCCATGGGTTACTAGAAGTTTGAAAATAAAAACCAACTAGTGGATTTTTCCGGTGTCTTAGATAAAGATGCATAGCTGCAGGTTTGTATTCATGTGTTTGTTTTATGTTTAAAAAAACACACAATCACAATTCCTATCACAAATAATGCAATTTATAAATGTCAAACTATTGTAAGATTGCTGCCTAGTGTGTGCATGCTCCCCTTCCTGTATCCAATAAATCCATTTGCAAATATTATAGCACAAGAAATTGGAATTGAAACGAATAATAAATGATTATAAATATATAAATAGATATGTAAATAAATTGATTAGTATGTCAAATTCCATCTGTGAAAACGTTATCATAAAAATAAATTTGTAGATACATTTGTCATATAGAGCCCAGGAAAACTAGGATTTTTATAACAAAGGTTAATAAATATATGCTGTAATAAATATTAGTTTATTGATGCAGCAAGAAATCATTCACTACTGACATTAAAAGCATCACAATAAATAATGAACTTGAAACATTCATCTGAGACTAAATGCAAGTGAGCCCTGTATTCATTAAGGCATGCATATCGTGCACAACCTGTTTACTATTCAACAGGCATTTTCATTAGATGACGGGGGGTGCAGCTGTGTTTGCATACAATGGACAGTTGAGATTTCAAACTAGACATAAATCAAGTGTAGACTTTATGCCTGGAAATGTGGTTACTGCTGCATGTGTCTGGACCTGACTTGGACATTGCTGCACGAGGATGCCCCATGGAAATTTGACTATGGTCAAATACCCTTTCCCCACCCCAATCAATCCCTGGAATTGTAGGATCTAGTAAGTGCCTGTTGCATCAGTATATACAGCAGTCAGGGCTCTATGCACGCCCATATGTCCTAGTTCTTGAGGATGTTCAGGTTCTTAGCATTAATAGAGGAAATGTTTAGCACATTAGCCATGAACAATCCAATATTTAGGAATGGAAATCTGGACAAAGGGGATAACTGCTCCTAGGACTAAAGTGTGTTCCAGTTTAAACATATTATGCTCTGAAAAGGAGGGGGCTGTATGTTGAAGATGGAATTTAGAAGCAAATTGTATTGCTCCCCATCCCCTATAGAATCATCTTCAAACTTCTGACCACCACATACAAGGCACTCTCCCAGTCTACTGCCCCCTACATCTCCAACCTCCTCTCCATTCACACTACTGCCCGCTCCCTGCGCTCGGCCAATGACCGTCGTCTCTCCTCCACTCTAATCACCTCTTCCCATTCCAGAATCCAAGACTTCTCCCGAGCAGCCCCCCTTCACTGGAATGACCTCCCTCGCTCCGTCCGTCTCTCTCCCACTCTAAGCTCCTTCAAACGGGCACTAAAAACCCACCTGTTCCTCAAAGCCTACCATCCTTCCTCCTAACCCGCTCTCCCCTCCCTCCTCCCGTCCCCTCTTCTCTCCTTTACATTATCTGGCCCCCTTTGTACCTGAGTCTTGTTCACCCTCCCTTAGGATGTAAGCTCATTCGAGCAGGGCCCTCTTCCCTCCTGTGTCCTTACCTACTCTTCTGCTCCGTCTTTTCTGCATTAGCCTGCTTGGAGCTCCCGAAGATGTGGTATTTTTGTTTACTGCTCAGTAATATTTTACCCTGTACTGTCTATTGTTTGTGCATTGTACGGCGCTGCGGAACTCTTGTGGCGCCTAACAAATAAAGGATAATAATAATATTAATAATTGCTCCAGAAAGCCATGGGTAAATTAAGCTGTCTTATGGTCACTACAGTGGAGAGCACTGGGAGTATGTGTTAATAAAAACTCTTAAATGATAACTATAATATAATAAAAAACTATATAGCTAATAATCTTGCTTGTCTAGATTTACTCTTATGTAGCCATGCCACTCACTAGTGTAGGTAACAATGTCCACTAGAATATGATTGCTGTGCACTCTGACAAAAGTAAAGAGTCTGCATTGTTTTTAACAATTGTGATATAGGCTGTTAAGGGGTCTTTTGCTAGGACATAGTGAAGGGAGGGCAATTATGGCTAATCTACTGGCTTCACTCTTGTCATAGTAAATAAGATAGCTACAAAAACTGAATTCAGCTGGAGAAAAAAAAATCTACGGTATGACAAGATGATTATATGACATTACAATTGACATATACATTGTTTAATGGCTTTGAATCAACTCTATGGAAATGAAAGAATGGACTAGTGACAGTCATGTGTTGCCAATTTTGAAGCTCTTGACATTCCACTTTCTTATTTTAGAACTCTGAATTTTGACAAATCTCTTGTTGAGTCCTCGGGGCAGCTTCCAATAAAGTTTCCAGAAGCTGACAAAGGGATATCCAGGTAGAAGGAAGGAGAGGGGGACTTTTACATGTCTTTTTTTTATAGATGTGAGCTGTAAAAATTGGCCCACTTTTGACAGTCATCTTGTTTATGTATAAACGTATGAGCACATATTGTAAATGCAAAAAATAAAACTGATAACGCACAGTACAATACATTACAATACATATCATAAATATATTTTTAATGAATAAAGCCTACTATGCTATTTTCACTTTTATTCCTCCTTAATTTGTCAATTTTTGGAATATGTTACTCTACAAGTCTACAGCAAAGTTAGGAACACATAAATTGCACTAAACTGCTTTCTTTCCTGTGCTGCTAAATTGTATACAAAGTAATGTGCTCTAATGTTTAAATTCAGTTCAGTGTGAATAATTCTATAATAGTAATATGTTTATGTTCTAAAATGTAATCTGCAATTAAAATTCTCTAAGATATTTTTCCCATAATAACACTGCACATAAATTAGTGATTTCTACTCTACCCTAAATTACGGTGCTTTAGTAATTAATCAATTTGCATGTGTTCTCTTGACATTGGTTCCACATAGTATTCATTTAGGTGAAAGTATTTTTGGTTAAAGACAGTTCTTAAGTTAAATGAGGTACAGTCATAATTATTTGCAATTTTGCTAAACATTAACATATGTACTGGATTGATTCTCTAATGATTTATGTAAAATTGGCAAAAGTAAAACTATCGCAAATTACTATGGCAACAGGGGATTTTTAAGTGATCTGGCCAGGGAAGGAAGCTATCTACCGATTTTCTCTAAATGATTTATTGTCAGGCTGCAGTGGAGATTCAAATTATTATCCTCTCACAAACTCTGAACTGAAAAACACAAGTTTAAGTTCTACGGGCTGCTGATCATCCTCTGTTATTGGGACCTCATTTAGAATTAGGAGTAAATTAAGCTAGAAGTGTCAATTTTGCCAAAACCATTATACACAGGAAGAGGATAGCAAATTTAAAATAATGAAATAAATAAATAGAGTTGGAAAGAGAGCATTTCAACTCTAAATTACAGTGTAAAAAAATAAATCTGCCCAGTATTTGTATGTTAAATTCAAAAGCAGACAGTACTTTCCCTGCATGCCAGAAAAAATGGCATTTGCACCCCTTGCATCACAACATGACTTGTACAGTTGTAAATGTGTAATATTTAGCTGTATTTGTCCTATTTCTAAATGAGGCCCTCAATGCGTAGATAATGTGTATTTCATTAAGGACCTCACTTATAGTAGGCTATAATTCCATCCTGTATCCCATTCTGACCTGGGAATGATATTTTATGACATGTGGGCATCATGGTGTGAACAGCATGGACTTTCATAGCCTGGTGCAGGTTTCCGCATTTGTCCCCATTCACTAGCAGTAATTAATCCAGGCTATTGCACTAGTAGTGATAGTTACTTATTTTAAGGGAAAGAAACATTTTCTTTTTTTTTTTTACTTTTTATTTATAATAGCAAAAAAATAACACATTGATCTTAACATAAATATCATTTGTTGCACAGTTGGAAAATATAAGGTGTCACAACAAAAAAATGAAAGGGCAACACAAATAGTTATACAACCCCATATTGTCAACCTATTGGTGTTATAGTATATATATATATACATATATATATATATATACACATACATATATATATTGTAGGATATAAATGGTAAAGGGCGGCGCCTTCAGGTGTATATAATGTATATAAACATATAAGCACAAATGTACACAGAAATAGTCCAGAGTAGTTAGAACAGGATGGTGTCTGTATCTGCACCACAGATGGCTATAGATCACTGTAGTACAGGATAAATATATTCAAAAGTTGATCGTGCAGAATAAATAGAAGTGGTTCTAACTACTCTGGACTATTTCTGTGTACATTTGTGCTTATATGTTTATATACATTATATACACCTGAAGGCGCCGCCCTTTACCATTTATATCCTACTATGTTATCGGACTAACCATCCGCTTTTAAGGTTGGCTGCCACACGTACGTTGTGGAGGTGTTGCTTTTACTGTTGCTTTTACTATTGTATAATCATCTATTTATTTATTGCCTTATACACGCACATGCAATTTTGTATTTGTGTTATATTCCATATATTGGGTAAGCGCCATCTGTAGATATCTTGTTTGTTCTCTCTACCCTATACATATATATATATATATATATATATATATATATATATATATATATATACACACATACACACGCAGTTAAACCTTCGGTGGTATGATTGATTAATATAAAATATGTGATATATAATTGTAGGGTTTTTTAGACTTTAAGTTGGGGGAGAAGGTGAGTAAGGGGATAGTGCACTACTAAATGTCATTTTGGGAAAAGGACAGGAGGGAGAGAGGGGGAAGAAAAAAAAGGGAGAAAATCAGTCCATCTGCAACTAGTGATAAAAATGTGAGTCTCAGGAGACTAAAAAGTTAAATCCAGTGCGCACCGGAGGTGAAAGAATGGGTGCTGGTCAGGAAGCCAGCCACCTTGCAAGCAGCCTCCAGTTGGCGGATCAGTATGTGGCAGTGAGGCCACACTGGCAGAAGCGCCTTGTTAAGAGCAAACAACAAAGGACTGTACAATCAGGGGGACACCCCTCTTCTACTCACCCCCAAGAGCAAGCACTCAACCCTTCCGGTTCCTTTAGCCACCTATCGCCCCATCCTATCCCTGGGAATTAGAGACCATCGGAGCCTAGGCTGGAGAAGAAGTGCTACAGCTATGGGAAAACCGGTCACCTAAGGATGGACTGTCCCACAGTTCCAGCACCCCAGACTTCTGCCACTAGTCAGAGTCCTGGGGCCAGGCTGACTTGCTTAACTGATGAAGGTGAGCCAGTAGAGACTGATTCCACCCCTGCCAGTCCAACGGAGTGTGGCATGTCTGAAGGTGACTCAGCGAAGAGAGTCACTTGTTTTTGGGAGCTCTTTTAGACAAATATGTGGAGAAACCTGGAGCTCATCCAAGTCGGACCATTGCAGGGAGAAGGACTGAAAGATTCAGGGGCGTCATTAACTGTAGTGAGGCCCCATCCTATTGATACTGCTGCAGTATTGTAGGGTCGAACTGCTAAAGTTACTGTGGCAGATGGACTGGAGAAGGAAATGCCTGTAGCAAAGGTCTATCTGGACCTGGGAGTTGGCTAGGTGTTGACGTTATGGATGGACTTCCAACTGATCTTATCTTGGGCAAAGAATTTGGGGATGGAATTGTGACTACATTTCCCAACTCTATTACCAAGATCCAAGTGGACAGACTACACTTTTTGCGATCTACACCTGCACAGCCCAGCCCAGAGGAACAGACCACAGTTTCTAGACATCAGTCATCACCAGCAACCACAGCACCAGCCAGCCCAGAGGGAAAGTCTCAAGCTGCTATTTCTTCATTTTTTATAAATGTATTTATTCAATTATTTTTTTATATCTTCTAAAGATTATCATCCTCAATCACATTTATGCCTCCTAAAAACATATATTGTGGCCCCATTTGCCAGGTATATGGAGCATATATAAATAGGAACAATCTGCCGATGCTGAACCTGTCAACAACCAGACTGTTGACACCAAAATATAGTCAAAAATATCAACAGGTTCAGTGAGTGTACATGGTTAAAATGGCGACATTTTGACAGTCACAATCAAACAGCAGTGTCAGTGGCAGCCGGACCCGCTGCCACAAAAACTCCTGCAAAACACATTGGGCCTGTGTCATTAAGGAAAGTAAGCCAAAAAAAAAAAGGAGTAAATGTTCTTCGGGACAAACCATTTTACAATTCAAGGGGTGCAAATTAGTTTACTACTTTGCACATAAGTTAAATACTGGTTGATTTTTCATATAACACAAAATACTTGATAGATTCATTTTTATACTTGAGTTTAAAGTTGATCTAGAAAATGCCCTACCCCAACTATAAATCTGTTCCCATGTTTTAAATTCACCTCGCCCTCCAATGCAACCTGGTTATGCCCAGGTGCAAAGTTACTCATTTTTTATGCTTTGCTCTCCTTTATGATGCAGACCCAGTAACACTAGTGCTGGAGGATCTGCTGGCTGATAAATACAGCCACAGGGCCCATAAGCCTAATACAGTAAAAACAAATAAATAAAATGTTAATACATAAAAAATACAGCGTCCCCCCCCCCCCCAAAAAAAAAAGTAAGCTTAACCCTAGTGCTGATACTGGCAAAATCAGGGGAACAAAAAGTAGGCTGATGATCCTATGGCGTGAGGTCCCTCACAAATAATCACAACCAACCCCAGACTGGTTACATTGGGCTGGATTCCCTATGGAGATGGGGTCCGCAAAAGTGCAGCAAGACAAAATGTAAATAAAACACACATCAGCACTGAGGATATGAGAAAGCCTCAGATTATCAATAGATCTAGTGGCTGTAAGTCTCTCATTATGCGGTAGGAAATCTTCATGTTAACAGCTATTTTTCAATGTGTTGGAAAGGGTTTTATATTTTGCCAAGCAAGAATCCTCTATTATTTGTCGTTTTTTTTTACAAAGCTGCAGGACCAAGGATGTGTTTTTGTTTATTTTATGGACATGTATTTTTTATTTAGGTATAAACCTGCCAGATCTTAGGATATCATTTCATTTTCTGGACATGGATTTTATTCAGGTGACAGATTATAGGATACATTTTTATGGACAAGCATGTATTACAGATGAAAAACCTGGACATTGCTGAGTATTACAGGAGTGGGTGTTTTTTTTTAAATGAAATGTTTGCTTTATTTACATTTTGTCTTGTGAACTCCAGGTCCCAGCATGCTCTGGCTGCCATGAGTATGCTGATGCTTGTAGTACTACAAACACTAAAATGGCCAAACTGATAATGGCAGCCTCAGCTTGATGGGTCCTGTAGTACACCAGAGACAAAATGATGTTTTTAACATTAAATATTTTTTATTGCCTCACACTCAGGGGCGTTTGAGCCCTAGTGCTTTCAGCACGGGGCAGGGAACCCCTAGGGAGTTTCACTTTCTTTTTGCAGACCCCATCTCCCTAGGGAATCCAGCTCCCTGTTGACCAGCCTGGGGTTGGATGTTATTATGGCTGGAGGACCCCATGTTGCAGGTTTCTCTGATATAGTGCCACCAGCTCTTAAAAAAAGTGAACAGAACACACAATATCCAGGTCAAAGGAAAATCCTGGTAATATTAAACAATAACATTGCACTACAGGATAGGGCCAGACATAACACCAGCCCCAGCTGACAAAGCCTAGTGCTGGTACTAATAAAATCAGAAGTACCCTACACACCCCCCTCAACTTTAGGTGGTAGAGAATAGGTTTCACCTTTCTCAGAGGTGGTCGTGAATAGGTGTCACCCAATACTTTTAATGGGATGCATTGCAATTGAACTCCTGCAGAAAAACATTTTAGGCAAAATATGACCAATGAAATAAAAACATTTAAACACACAAAAGTGACATGCATCAAAAAGACACTTGTACCGTCACATTCATAATTTAACATACAAATGAGGCTAAAACGATGAGCATTTTTGGATAAAATAGAAAAAATTATTTTAATGGGGTTAAATTCACATAGTAGTAGATTAAACTTTGAAGTGACATTTGCATTCTTTCCAGTGTGTAAATTTTATGCAAGCCACAAAAACTAGGTAAAAGTGAATCTTATGGGGCAGTTCCAAGGATTGCGAGTGGATGTGCACCTTAAAATGTGCAGGGGGGAATACAGGAGCAGTTGCATGAATACAGAAGCACTGCAAAGCCACATTGTCTGCAGTTTGTAAATAACCCCTACTGTTATTGCTGTAGAGCTGTAAAGTAACTATAATAATAATAATAATAATAATGTACCTGTCAGCACTACAAGGATAATAATAGTAAAGTGGAATTTCTGAATTGTACAATTAAGGTATTACATGGTTTTAGTATCATATTAAAGTGCAATAGACAGACCAGTTGTAAGACCTTGTTAATTACTGAAGCCATTACCACCTTAGGTGCATGAAGAATGTCTCAGAACGTTAAATGTATTAGTTATACATCCCACACAGCAGCATTGTCAGCAATATTGTCAAATCAACACAATTGTGTTGTATCTGAAGTCCCCATCATCTCTACTAATAAATATTGATATATACTACAGGATATCTACTAAGAAGTTATATATGAATTTCAAACAGCAGCAAATACTGTTTTTACATAACTTTACAAATCAAATAGATTCCAACATAAAAAAAAGTATTTCATGTTTCCCATAACTTGATTTACACAGTGCATGGGCCTTAATCAGATTATGATCCATATAAGGATGGCAAAAGCTAGTCATGTGTCCATTCATGACAAATTGCATAAACAATAGTACAAGATGCTTATATTGTCTCTGCTTTACCCTAAATGATCAAGCGAGTGGCCTCTACAATTCCTTTAGGGATCAATAATCTGTTCTTGAATTATGCTCCATTCAACACTACATGAATTGAACTCAGGTCAGGTCAGATGGAGAGCAATATAGGATAACTATCTGTGTGAGTTTACCATGAGTACACATTTAGTTTTTTATGTGGTTTTCGCGCTGTTTGTTCACATTGAAACCTGTTAAAACAATTTTAACAGAAAACAAATGAAAGTCAATATTTTTGTTTAGATACACTGTAGTTTTTCCAATAATGAATAGAAGTTGCAGAACTCTGTCTGAAATCTAGATGAAACAGAAATGGCAGCCATTTATATAATTCAACTTACATAGAAAATGCACTGACAGATTTTAATAGAATTTTTACTGCCTGAAAAATGCATAAAAAAAATGGAAGGTACTGGGTCACCTGATTTGAATTCTAAAACTCTTGAATCCCTCTATACAAATAATATATAAAATAAGTTTGAAAAATATATAGTAATACAACAAATACATAAATGATATATAACTAACAAAACCACATAGACTCTTGGAGAAATTGTAAAGGTGCGTCCCCCTGCAGAAAAAACTGTATTAATTGATTTGGAAGTAAACAGGCAAGCACCGAAATGAGCTACAAACAATCCTTCCAAATAGTTATCTTCAGCTCTATTTATTTAGAGTCTTCTCATCTGTATTATTTCAAAAATCGGGATAATCTGTTTCAAATGTGCTCTAAAACAATCCAAAAATAATGTATTTATAGGAAACGGTACAGGTACCTTAAAACAGCATGTGTAACTGATGACACTTCTTACAACACTGCTCTCCTCTGGACTTTAAAAAGCCACTCAGCATTCCTTAGTAACAGGACTACTTGTGTAATCTCTGTATACTTTGTCTCAATCCTCTCTTCAGTAGTGTGAGGTCAGGTGACTAAGTCACATTAGCTGCTAAAGACCGCTAATAGCTTTCCAACTTCTCACAGTGCTGGGATTAATGCTCCTCCTAATAACACACTGTTCACCACTGTCAGGTCAAAAGGTACCAAAGACAGAAAACACCATTGAGAGTCCTGCACAATCTTATTCCTTGGAGCAATAAAAATGCTGAACACGATCTCTTGTCATTCATCAAATTTTTCTACACCAACACCAGCTGACATGTTTCGTCCCTATAACGGGGACTTCCTCAAAGCATATTGGAGCTACATTATAGCCTTCCTAAAAATAGTATTTCTCATGGATAAATATATTGTCTTCAATTAGTCAGTCAATCATTAAACCACTCCGATCCAGTCCTCATTATAGCAAACAGGAAACGCCTGACTAATAAAGAATTCTTAGTTCATTTGTAGCAAATTTAATACAACACAATATGAACAACAAAATATTAATAAAAATACAAATAAAAAAGATAAAAATAAAAATATATAATCCTTTTAAATATAGCGCAGGATCCTCAGATTCTCATATTGAACATGTAAAAAGAAATCAATATAATGTCTAATTTTGAATTTAGATAAGAACAGAGTCAATGCACCCAAAAACAAAAGAAAAATATGTAACACAACAAAATATGTTCAAGCATACATAACATATAAAGATATCTATGTATGTATGATCCTAAAATAATAAACAAACCAGAATTAACCCCATATATGGCTTCAATAGCCACCATCACTAAATTCAAGTTTCTCATTAAGTCCATCTGGTGTCTGCAAATGACAAATTCAGAAACTCTCTTTCTGGTTCAATCTTAAAAGAGTCTTTTTAACCTGTTCCACTCCTATAACTTTTAATCCTTCAGGGTCCCTCCTGTGTACCAAGGAAAAATGTTTTGCTACACTATGTGTCTGTAGTTTGTTTAATATACTCCTTCTATGTTACCTGAATCTTTTTATTAAGACTCCTTGTGGTTCTTCCCATATATTCTAGAACATACACAATATAAGTTATCATCATCACCATTTATTTATATAGCACCACTAATTCCGCAGCGCTGAACAGTAGTGATGGGAAATCTAGTTCATTTTGAAGATTAGTTCATTCTGATCTAGTTCACACAAAAGATTAGTTCAAAAGATTAGTTCATTTCACTCATTTGACTCAGTAATTCATTTGACTCATTTGACTCAGTAGTTCATTTAGTTCATTTAGCTCAGTTAGTTCAGTTAGATCACTGGCTCTGGAACACTGCTGAGAAAAGTGATTGGAGACATAGATCTAGTATATTACACATACTGTAGGCATATATACTACATCTCATTAGATGAGTTATAGTCCTGTTAAAATGATCAGATAAGTTTAATATGTCAGATCATTTTTAATATTTTAAAAAGGGCAATCACTTATACAAAAACTAGTAGTGACATGTTGAGCTCTGCAAAGTTAATTAAATTTTAATTTTTATTTTTTATTTCCATAATATGTAAATGAAAAAGACCCAAATTCAGAGTATTATAAAAAAAAGTGTAAATTTTTTGCTTTTAAAATTGAGATCAGTGCATTCAGGATATAGGGGAGATGTTTCAAACCTTAGGGGGGAATTTTTACAGCCGTAAAAAGACCCCAAATAGGCATCACGTCACTGGTGGCGGGGCCAAAATTGCGCAATTTGCAAAGCCCCACCCCCTACGCCAATACCCCGCTCCAGGAACTCCTAGACGTAACCAACATAATGTTGGCAATTATGACTAATCAGCTTCTGTCATTTATCTAGCAGAGTCTATAAAATGACAGAAACTGATTAGTTGCTATGGGCAACGCTTCCACTTTATCTCTCTTGAAGGTTTAATACATCTCCCCTGTATATATGGTGCAGTAAACAGAACTACAGTATATAACATGCAGCATTCAGCAGTGCAGTGTGTCTTGAGCTGACAGGGAAGGGAATGTATCCTGTGACTCATGAGCTAAAGGATCTAAATGAGTGAAATGATTCGGTGAGTGGAAAGATTTGAAGAGTGGAATGATTTGAAAGATTCGAAGAGTGAAATGAACTAGATGAACTATTGAACTCCTGAGCCAGGAGAATGACTCATAGCTCAGTGATCAGCTCCAGAGTCTCACACAATGTCTGAGCACAGCAGTGCCACCTTTGGTAGTTTAGAGGTACTGACCCATGAGTATCAGTGAACTAATCTTTGCCAGAGCTGTGAACTAAATGATTTAGTTCACTTTGTAGATTAGTTCATTTGAACTAATCATTCGTGAACTACCCATCACTACTGAACAGTGAACTCACTCATATCAGTCCCTGCCACATTGGAGCTTGCAGTCTAAATTTCCTAACAAACACACACACAGACAATTAAATTGTCCTTTGGCGATATGATGTATACATGGTTTATGACGGCTACTTTTGTAATGTAAATAATTACAAGTATCTACTGGTTTATTAGAGTTTTTAATACAATCTCCCCCTCCCTTGCCATGAGAGAGAGGTCCAAGAAATTCACCACTAAAGTGTTAAATTCAAATGTAAACTTCAAATTAAACTCATTTTTATTCAAATAGGAAACAAAATTTTGTGCTAAAAGTATATCTCCATCCCAAACAAAAAAACAGGTCATCTATATATTTGCCATATAGCACTAGGTTCGCCCTAAATGGTCCACTCAAGATAAATTCTTCTTCAAATAAACTCATATATAAATTTGCGAACGTCGGGGCGAACCTACTTCCAATGGCCGTACCGAGGGCCTGCAGAAAAACAGTAGTGTCAAAAAGAGAATAAAAGTAACATAAACATAATTGAATCCAAAATAAAATTATGAAATTCCTCTGAGACCCCAGTATCTCAGAGCAAATACTGCTTCAACTCACTTAGTATGCTGGATATGTGTACACAATGCTTGTACATGCAATGTCAAAAATGCATAAGATGGACGCCATTTGAAACCCTTTAACACATTCAACAAATGAATATTGTCATGTACATGGGATCTCGGAAAAAAAACAAACATACTGCCTTAAATAAAAATCAACAAAAGCAGACAAATTGAAAGTGAGTGACCCTATCAATGAAATTATAGGATGTCTCGGTGGATTAACAAGTGAATTATGAATTTTAGGAAGGTGATAACAAATAGATGTAACAGGATATAGAATAAAAAGAAAATGAAACTCCACCTTGGAGATCACTCCCATAGCAAGGACCTCTTCCAGAAGGTATCTCAACTGTCCTTTAAAGTCATTAGTAGGATCATTTTTGAGCATTCAATAAAAATTCAAATCCAAGAGTAGACTATAGGCTTCTGCCACATAGTCCTCTTTATTCAATATCACAACCCCCATCCCCCTTATCTGCTTGTTTAATAACTAGTACAGTATTATTCTGTAACTGTTTCAAAACCCTTCTCTCCCCTTTGGTCAAATTTATTTTACCTAGATTCTCTGGGTATCTGCTCCAATACAAAACTGTTTAAAATCCTGAATGGTCTTCCTATGCAAAATATCTATTGCTTCACCCCTTTGATTAGTTGGGAAAAAGCTTGACTTATTTCTAAACATTCCTTTATTTTCAATTACCCTTTCATCATTAATGTCAAAAATCATTTTCTCTAACTGAGAACCGCAATCCATAGTATTTCAATTTAACCATAGGTTCTCCAGATTATTTAAACACCCCCTTTCATCTACATTAAGCACTATCTGGCTCAACTCCTCATTATATTTTTTTTATAGTTTTCAGGGCAAAGTATATTTTCACCTCTATTCCCTCTCACGGGTGAGGGTGATCTACATTTTGTAATAGTGGATCTAACCTCCTTTCTGTTTGGATCAAAATCATACAATTTGAAGGTCACCTCATTATTTCTCCGGTCTCCTCCTTCTAAAGGGGGGACGAAAAGGGTCAACAGATCTCCTATCTTGCAATTTTTTATTGTATGTTTTCACTATCTTCCTAACAATCTTTTACATCTCGAGTAAACTTCATTTTCTTATTCTCCAATAATGTTTGTTCAAATTCTGTCACTCTCTGATAAACCAAGAATCTGCCACTCAGTCAGATGAAGAAACAAGTTTACCCATGGGAATAGTTTTCTTCCAGAACTGCCTCATGTACTAAGGCAGGGGGTAGGAGCTCCTAAATATTGTTCTGGAATAAAACTATTCCACTGGATGAATTTATTCCTGCATATGATTGAGTGGAGCTTTCTTTGATTCTCTGTGTGTAGCACAGATTTGTAGCCAAGATTTGAGCCAAAGGTTAGGGTCGCTAAAAACAGGAATAGTTCAGAAACAACTCAAGCCAATAACACAAATAAAGATCAAATAGCATGATAATGTCTATTGCTCAGGCATATGCTTGTGCACTGAATAGTTTTTTGACTCCATCTCCTATTGACATCAGCAGACCTCAAACCCAACATGAAAGCATAGAAGAAGGAGTATGAGGTGCAATGACGCAATGACGTGACTGGGAGGAGAACCAGAGCCCTCAGTACTCAAGATGATAATGCTGTCCTAAGTGATATGTTCAACAGTTATAGTGAAAATGGCTTCAGAAATGTTAATTATGCTAAGGTGTCAACACTGTGAAAATATATGTGTTAATTTAAATCACAAGAGATGTTGATATGTGGGATATGCTAAAAACAATTCAATCATCATTTTCTGACATTGTTACGCATGTATTTACCATGCAAACTTCAAGCCATGACTGATACTTGTGGAATGTTAATCTCACGAAGTATTGAAAGTTATATTAATTTGCATAAGGAAATGCAGTTTTTCAGAAATTCCAGTGAATAATGTTTGCTAAAGTGCATATCACCTTCTTTATCAACTCCCTTAACCAAGTCTAAACCATATAAACTATTTAATGCAGTAAACTACTGAGTTATGAGGCATAACGTATTTTATATGCACATTTGCATGTCCATGACCAGAATATTTATTTCAGCAGTTTAAATACAGCATAATTTTAAAAATTTGGATCAGACTTGATGATGTACAGGCCAAGTTTTCTTTGAAATCGGTATGCTTTGATATACTTGTTTATATAAATATATATTGTATTTAATTACATGTATTAAGATTATATTCTTAATTTGTCAAATGGCACAAACTACATTATATTACCACAGATATCTCAGCTGGCAAAATGTATATATGGTAAACAATGGTAAAATGTATTATTATAAACTGCATTCTATAATAATATACCTGTAATGAATTGAGGTATTAATATCACCTCAACTAGTTTGTACTATAAAAAATATACTTTTTCTAGTCCTCTGGTTTCCCATATTTGTCAATCATATTTAAAGATATATATATATATATATATATATATATATATATATATATATATATATATATATTGTGATCTCTATTATTTAAACAAAGTCTGCTGTGTAGCCATAAAACAATACCTGTCCCTAATTACATCAAATCATCTGCTATCTGTGAAAAGGTAAACACAGAAAGGGACCAATGAGGTATGTCCTGAATGGCCGGAGAAGGTCATTTCTGCCTTTAAAAACCAGCTCCTAAGAACAGCAAATGGGTATTCACTATTGAGTTAAAGCTACAGTCAGCCTGGTGTTGAGATCTTGGTCTCTGCCAGGAGACAGGGAAGGGACAATCAGTCCCTGGAATACTGCTGTTGTACTGATCTACCTCTCCAGGTCTTGGGTGTTGGTTATACCTTCTGATGTTATTAAAGGTGTCAGCGGTGCTAATGTGGATGTTAAGCTACAACGTTTTTGAACTTAAACAGGTTGCTGTTTATTGAACTTGAATAACAGTAGATATATGTGCAGGTACTCACAGTTGGTGTATCACTTTTGTAGTACAGTTGCAGCAATCAGGCAATAACATTTTTATGCAGTCTCATGTATATGTAGTCAGGCCCGGCGCTCCCATTAGGCAAGGTTAGGCACTTGCCTAGGGCGACGGGCTCTGGAGGGCGCCTGGAGGGCGCCCAAGTATTCTAAAATACTTTAAAACTGTGCGGCAACCGCTGACCATACCTGTTACGGCCGCCGCACAGCATTCAGATGGACGGGGAGGGGGGGGAAGAGGCTATTTTGTCACCACCGCCGCCTCTCTGCTCTGTCTCCTCCCCTCCACTTACTAGTGTCAGTGAGTGGAGGGGAGGAGACGGAGCAGAGAGGCGGCGATGGTGAGACAAGGTAAGGAGAGGAGGGAGGAGGGAGGAGGGAGGAGGGAGGAGGGCGGCGATTTTTGCGGGGGGGGGAGATTTTTTTTAAAAAAATGCCCAGGGCGCCGTGGACCCTAGCACCGGCCCTGTATGTAGTATACACTCTTATACAGATATGCTTATGCAGATGCGCTTGTATGTTTGCAGGCAGGACTCTTTAGACACTGTGCGTCCGTGCAGGTTATTGTGGGCATACACACTCTCCTAATATACTATAGGATACTCCAGTTCACAGTTGGATACTTTGGGGGACGTTAGAATATACTAAATATGCAGCTCCTAATGTTGGATCCGTTCACTTCACTGCCCCTGATGGAAGTGTCTGTGCTAAAGCTGAACTTCCAGTTTCGGGTCCCAGCACATGTGCAGTAGCGCATCGAAGACATTCTCCCTCTGCCCCACTTACTCCTAGACCACCGGGTTTTGGGCTGCAGTTAAGAAGACGGAGCAAAGTGTTTCAATATATTAACATTGGGAAACTATGTGTCCACCAAAAGTGGAGTGACAGTGACTAAGGACTGCTGCCTTGCTGGTAGCCTTAAAGGGGAGAGGGTCTGCATCCCAGGAGAAGCTTGGATGGACAGCACTCCCTGAGAGGGGCTAAGAAACTGGTGAGGTGTTTTCATTGTGCCCTGTATGTTGTCTGTGCCAGACTGTAGTGTTATTTGCTGCAGGTTATTTAAATATTATTATTGCTGATGCATGCTACAATTGTGTTAAATAAACCTATTTATTTTATTTTGGATATTTGCCTGAGTGATTTTTGAACCTTTGATAGTTACCGTGTTTGTCAACTGTGCAGCACAGAGCAATACAATAAGGCCAGTAACATCACAACACCTTTGGCCTTGGTACTACTAATAAATCACAACCGCTTTCAGTGTTTGACTAATATGTGAAATGGCATTCCTGTACCAGGCACAATTTACAGCAGAACAGCAAATTTACCTACAGGCTAAACATTTATTTGATCAGATCCTCAAAATGGTACTAGCACTAGCTCTAGTTGCAACATCTACTGCAAGTGATGTTGAAAAAGGCAACACTGCACTAGTAATGTTCCTTTAAAAGGAAAACAGGACCTTTTTCATTAAAGTGGATTCCATTAAAGTAGATTGGACTATATTTATAGGAACATCCTGCAGATCTGCATTGTATGTATACATAGTTCTACTTTCGATCTATATCACCTTCATGCTGGAATAAACTTTTTTCTGCATTTTTATGTGACTCTATCCCTGATGTGCAATAGAAGGTTAATTATCATCAAGAGTTTATACAATTATCACATCAGCTAACTACCCTATTTGGGGTTTTTTTGTTTTGGTTTTTTTCTTCCAATCTATCCATTTGTGTTTTTTTGTGCAATTTATATGAAATATCCATTTGTGGATTTTTGTGCTATTTATATGAAATATTGATATTATACTGTCCATATCGATGTCTACATGTATGTTTTAAATTTTCGTGTTATCATATAATTTTATGATTTTTATGTTGTGCTATTTTAGCAATAAACTTGTTTAATATACCATCGCTCCTATTCCCCCTTTTAAAACTGCATCAACCTGTTGTCCTAAATCAGTATCAACAGTTAGATTGGGAAATGTCAGCACTGGTGGGTCTGCCACAAAAATAAAATTCCTTCTGCGCACAACATCTATATCTTTCTCTCATTACATTACTTTTATATTTACAGAAGGTTTATTAAATGTACGTTGCTGATGTTTCAGTTGCAGCATCGCACATAATCTATTGATCAACAGCTGTTCCACAATATTATAACAAAATGTTACAATATTTAACATTACTAAACTACAAATAATTTTAAACATATTTAATCCAGTTGTTCTATAATTTAGCTAAAACAAGGAGACCATAGGAATAGAGAGCCCTACTATATTTCTATTTGTCTGCACCAAAGCGATAAAGTAAGCATACAAATGTTTATCTGCATGGAAATTATACACCTGACAAATTAGGAAGTATAATTCTATTGCTTGTTATATTTGTATCATCATCATCATCATCATCATCATTTATTTATATAGCGCCAGCAAATTCCGCTTTGCAATTGGGAACAAACATTGATAAGACAATACTGGGTAATACATACAGAAAGAGAGGTAAGAGAACCCTGCTCGCAAGCTTGCAATCATAAAGTTAACTTAACAATACATTACAGTGTAGGACAATGTACACACTTTTGTCCGGAAAGACACATTTAAAGTGACACTGTGCAAAATATTGTTCTTGATGGTGTTAAAAATGTGGTTTCATTGTATAAACTGCATAGCCAAGGGGCTTTGACACTCACATAATTCAACCAATTTACCTGTATCTCAGCATTCAATTTAACTCATTAAAATGGACTTCACAACTATAAAGATAAAACTCACATCATTTGTATCATTCATCAACTTATAACTTAAGTATATACAAGCTAATAGAACATTCTGTCCCATGATAATAAAGACTATTACTCTGTTGAAAGTGCTAATTCATTGGACGTTTCTTTTTTCTTCTTTTTTGCAAATGGACACCAAAAGTATATAAGGGATACATTTCTAATTCCCCATTCTTCAGAGTACCCGTTTATAAAAACATATGACTAATGGCTTAATGTATTTAAAGTGTTATTACCAAAAATATGGAAATAGCTCATCTGAGACCAGGGGATGGCTGGCAGACTTTAGCCCAGGGGGCAAACACACAGCACTGGCCCATAAGTAGAAGCCCATCCTTAAAGGTTGGTTTTCAGTACAATATATATTTATGAATCTAAAAAAAGAGACTATTTTAGTGGTGCTTAACCCAGTGATACATTATTATTATAAATGATAAATTTTACATAATGAAAATAAATAATGTAAAAAAACCCCAAACAAACGTCACCTTCTCTTTTCGTTTCTTCTACCTACAGCACCATTTATTTTATGTGCCTTGCTGATTATAATGGGGTGTGTATAATAATATATATATTAGTGGCAAAGGGACTGGAGTAGAATCAGCTATGCAGCTGATAGAATGCAGGTAAAGAATGCGGACCTAGTCACACACAGGTATAGCAGTGCACCTGGGTTTAGTGACATACAATTCTAAGACATCTGTCAGAAAGTAAAAAGAGGATTTATACTTACGATAAATCGGTTTCTCTGATTCCATCTGGGGGACACTGTTAACCATGGGGTAGAGTAGGGTAGGGAGGAGTCTGGCACCCAAATAGTTAATCTTTAGCTGCTAACAGACATATACCCCCGCCCCTTCCCCACAGAACTCAGTTTGATTAACAAAGTCCTAGGAGGACAGGCCAATCAACCAAGATATACAAAAAAGAAAAGAGGGGGGGAACGCAGTGTCCCCCAGATGGAATCAGAGAAACCGATTTATCGTAAGTATAAATCCTCTTTTCTCTTTCATCCATCTGGGGGACACTGTTAACCATGGGGACTTACTCTGATGGGTGGGACCGCTCTGATCGCCCCGCACGTAGAGCACTACAGCCAAATGAGGCGTCCTCAGACGCAAAGACATTAAATTGGTAGAATTTTGTGAAAGTATGGACCGAGGACCAGGTAGCTGCCCTGCCTAGCTGGTCCGCTGAGGCCCTGTTTCACGCTGCTCAAGACGCCCCAACCAAACGGGTAGAATGGGCAACAATACGCTTCGGCACAGGACGCTTAGTACGAACATAAGCCTCCCTAATTGTTAGGGTAAGCCACCTAGCAATTGACTGCTTAGACACAGGCCATCCTCGCCTAGCGAAATCAAATAACACAAATAGAGAATCTGTCTTACGTATCTTTGCAGTTCTCTTAACATATATCCACAACACCCTAACGACATCAAAACATTTACTTCCTTTTGTTCCAGTAACCTGAGGATCCTCTCTGAATACCGGAACTACTATTTCCTGATTAATATGGAAACCCGACACCACCTTCGGAGGAAGGATGGAATAGTCCTTAAAACTGCCCTATCCTCATGAAAGACCAAATAAGGTTCTTTATAAGATAAGGCCCCCAGCTCAGAGACTCCTAGCTGAGGCAATAGCCAGCAGGAAAACTGCCTTCCAAGTCAAGAACTGCAATTCCGCTGAGTGAAGTGGTTCGAATGGAGGCTCCTGCAACATGTCCAGGACCAAATTAAGATCCCAAGGATCCGTAGGATGCACGTAGGGTGGCTGGATGTGAAGCACTCCCTGCAAGAAAGTTCTAACATCTGGAATCTCCGCCAGCCGTCTGTGAAAATACACTGACAATGCTGACACCAGAACCTTTAAGGTTCCCAACCGGAGACCCGCATCCAAGCCACCCTGCAAAAAAAATAGAAATCTAGCCAGACAAAAGGATTTTGAATTGTAAGATTTCTTTTTACACCACCTTGTATACACATGCCAGATGCGGTAATAAATCCTAGCCGAAACTGGCTTCCTGGCACTCAGGAGAGTGTCTACTACACTCACAGAGAACCCTCTGGCTCTTCACAGACTGGATTCAAAAGCCATGCCATTAAATTCAGCCGGTCTAGACCCTGATGTAAGAACGGTCCCTGGGTCAGCAGATCTCTTCGAAGTGGCAACCAAACCCCTTGACCTACTGCTACCAGAAGAATCTCTGGGAACCATACCCTTCGTGGCCAGGCTGGAGCTACCAGAATGACTGGTCGATCTCCCTGCCTGACCCTTCGGAGGACCCTGGGAATCATTGATATGTGGGGGAACAGGTATCCTAACATGAAGTCCCAAGGCATTGTTAGGACGTCCACTGCCACAGACAGTGGGTCCGTTGTTCTTGCGCAAAACTCTGGGACTTTCCTGTTGACTCTTGACGCCATCAGGTCTCGATCCGGAAGTCCCTATTCATCCACCAGCAACTGGAATACTTCCGGATGCAGAGCCCACTCCCCTGGTAGAATTTTGTGCCGACTTAGATAGTCTGCTTGTACATTCTGTTTCCCTGGGATAAACACCACTGACAGCGCAGGCACGTTTCTTTCTACCCAGGCAAAAATCTGAAACGTGACCCTCATCGCTCTTGCACACTCCTGGTGCCCCATTGTCTGTTTATGTATGACACTGCCGTGGCATTGTCGGACTGGATACGAAACGGCCTTCCCTGTAACACACCCTGAGCCCTCTGCAGTGCCAGTCAGGATGGCCATAAGTTCCAGCACATTTATGGGAAGAACCGACTGTCTCTCTGACCACAGTCCCTGCATCCTTAGGTGAAGGACCACTGCGCCCCTACCACTCAGACTGGTGTCTGCAGATACTATGATCCAGGCCCATGGGGCAAAGTATCTGCCCTTTATTAGGTTGTCCTTTAACAACCACCAGCTGAGGGATTTCCTCGTCTCTAGAGATAACCTCATCCACTGGCGATCCAAACAGAGGAAGGACCCCTACCACTTCCTCAGAATGTCCCATTGAAGACATCTGGAGTGGATTCTTCTGTATGGCAGCGTCTTGAAAGATGCCACCATCTTTCCTAGCAGCTTCATACACATGAGTACTCACAGCCTCCTGTGTGACAGAACCCTGTCTGTCCACTCCATCAAGGACCTTATCTTGTCCTCTGGAAGAAAAACTCTGCTGTCTGCAATGTCCATTATTAGTCCCAAAAATGTCATTCTCTGACAAGGGATCATTTGTGACTTTGTTACATTCAGGAGCCAACCGTGCTGTTCCAGCACCCTCACCATAAGACGAAGATGTTGATCCAACAACTGACCCATTGATGCCTTGATTAGAAGATCGTCCAAATAAGGTACAATCTGCACCCCTTTGGAGTGAAGGAGTGCTGCCATAATCGCCATAATCCTTGTGAATACTCTTGGGGCTGTGGCAAGCCCGAACGGAAGAGCTCTGAACTGATAGTGAGCTGAGCCTACCGTGAATCTGAGAAGTGGCTGATGCCCCTCCCAGATCGGCACATGAAGATAGGCATCCCTGATGTCTATTGATGCCATGAACTGGCCTGCCTCCAGGCCATCTATGACAGATCTTAGGGATTCCATCCTGAAAGAATCTACTCTCAGATGCAGATTTAGCTGCTTGAGGTTCAGCACTGGTCTGAATGAACCATTCGGTTTCTGTACCAAGAATAGATTTGAGTAAAGCCCCTCCCTTCTTTGGTACTCCGGAACCTGTACAATAACCTTCTTTAAAAGAAGCAAATCGACAGAAGAGAGCATTGCCTGTCTTTTTTGAGAACAGCGGGGTAAACTGGTTACAAAAAACCTGTGTGGAGCAGGCTCCACCAACTCTATCATGTGACCCCTTCTCATGATCCCCTGAACCCACCTGTCCGCTAAGGACTCTGTCCACTGCTGGGCAAACGCCAGCAGCCGTCCTCCCACTCCCCCCTCCATTATCAGAGGAGGGTGGTAGTCATGCTGTCGGTCTATCTGGCAGCTTGGCGGAAGAGGACCTTGCTGCTGTGGAGGAAAAGGATGACCTTCCTCTAAGCGACTGTCTCCTACCTCCAGCAGCCCTTGACCTGACTGTCTGGCCTCTGCCAGACGCGCCCCCGCGAAAAGGCTGTCTAAAATAATTAAACCTTGGAACTCTGAGTCTAGGAGCATTCACAGGCAAGGACGTACTCCTACCCCCCGAGGCCTGTGAGATCCAGGAGTCCAACTCTAGACCAAATAGCATCCCACTAGTATACGGAATGGATTCTAATGATCTTTTTGACTCCAAATCCGCATTCCAGGCTCTTAACCATAATGTTGTTCTTGTTTCTACTGCTGTAGCAGAAATAGAAGATGATATGGAGGCTGAATTCTGGGCCGCCTCATATATATATCCTGCCGCCTCCTTAAGGTGCATGGCCAGGGGGAGCAGTTCCGAATCCTGTAATGCGGACTCTAACTGCCCAGCCCAGGCTTCCATAGCCCTTGCTACCCAGGCCGAAGATAATGCCGGTCTGAAGTTTGTACCAGCAGCCGTAAAGACCGATTTCAAAAAAGTTTCCAACTAACGATCGGTCGAATCCTGTAGGGCCCGCCGTTCCTGGTACTGGTAGCGTGGTTTGGCGAACCAGTCTCGCCACAGGCGCATCTACTCTCGCCACCTGTTCCCATCTGGTCATGTCCTCCTCTTGTAAAGGATATAATGAACCAAATTTTCTAGGCACAGTGAACCTCTTGTCCGGATGCTTCCAAGAGGCCTCTGCAATATCTCTCAGCTCTGCTGAGGGACGGAACCTGACCACCTGTTTAGAAGCCTTCTTAAAGAGAGACCGGTCCAAGGACCTCGTCTCCTCTATTTCAATAAACCCCGAGGTCTGAGGTACTGCTTTTACCAGATCGTCCATACCCTGGTGCCTGGAGCTTCCTTCTGATTCTATTAATGAAAGATCAGAATCCTCTAACAATTCACCTTCCTCCACCGAGGATCCCTCTGAATCAGACAGAGACAATAGTGTATTAGCTGATCTATGTCTTTTATAACTACGAATATGTCTAGGATTTTCTATCAATTGGTTTAGTCGGTCAAGACCTCTAGCCACTGCCGACCATCCCGCCTCCCCACTGTGGGGTGACTCTTGCAGTGCCGGGAAAGGAAATTGTACAACCTCTGGAGGTAATGAACTACTCATTTCCCCTCCTAACTTCACTGGGGGTTGTTTCTCAGAGGTAGATGGAAGTCTCATAGCCACCACTGGGATCTCTGCTAGTTTAGATAACAGATTCACAAGGGTATTAACCCCCTGTGAAAAGGTTGCCATCCACTCTGGAGGCTTTGTCCCCTGAATAGGGCTGTCTTTAGGCTGCAATATTACAGGTGTCACAGCAAAACCAGCACAAAGCCCCTGATCCAGACGTTCACTAATTAATTTAACATTACACTTTGAACAGATCATATGTTTGGCACGTGTTACTTTACTTTTATCAGCCATTATTGGGAGAAAAAACAAAGCCACAAACAACCAGACAAGCACAAACACTCAATAGTTATCAGAAATACTAACTAATTATGTCTCAACACATTACAGCATTTCTGAATCAACACAGGAGAGCCAAATTTTGTTGTTTTATACAGGCTCTACTTAACATATATGCCCATAACAATTATACTTCTCTAGCCATGCAATACAGAGAAAATAAATGATACTTAGCAGGGAGATGTTTGCCAGCAGCTGTGCCTCCTCCAAATGGCTGCTGTGTCCTTCCTTCCTTTGTAATTTGGCTAATCTTCCACCTGCTCACTCAGCGGGGGAGGGGGGAGGTTTTCTAACTTCCCCCTCCCTGGCTCTCTCTGTTTCACCTGTGCAGACTGACAGCAATTTCCACAGACTTCCTGTGAGTGGAATCGCTGCTATCCGCTCCTGTGTTCCCCTCTGCAAAGCGCTGAATAGCGCGACCATTAGCTCAAGTTACCCCTCCTCTTTCCTTGAGGAGGGGACTTGGTATTTTCCATGGCCCCGGGGATGGCAAGAGCACCGGCGCTTACTGCCTGTGGGAGCGCCTCACTCTGCTAGCAGTGTGAGAGCGCATCTCATACTGCGAGAAGTCTCACTGTTTCCAACCTGTCAGCGGGTGCCTCGGCTCCCCCGCTGTACAGTCCTTCTCACGAGTGCGCTCTGTCTCACAGAGCCACTCGTGCACTATGTCAACAGCTAAAAACAAAATAGCCTAAACCTAGTGTACTCAGTTCACTGTGCAGCTCTCCAAACTTCAGCCCATACTCCTAGGGCACCTACTTCAAACTGAGTTCTGTGGGGAAGTATATGTCTGTCAGCAGCAAAAGATTAACTATTTGGGTGCCAGACTCCTCCCTACCCTACTTTACCCCATGGTTAACAGTGTCCCACAGATGGATGAAAGAGAAAGTGTCACTCACCGGACTGTGAGTGCCATTTCTCCTGTGTTCAGGAACAGTGGCCGTCCGCCATCCTGAGGGTCTGCGCATGTGCAGCCCTTATGAAACCTTCAGTACCTGTTGCTTTTAATTGATTGGATGATCAGGCAGCCCTCCCTGTTTGAGCCACCTGTGATCATTGCCTGGTTGCCTGATCTTGGAGTCTCATTCCCCAAGAGCCTCTGAAGGTGTTCCTGTGTTTCCTCGTGTGTTCAGCTCCAGTTGATTCCTGTCTACTTCGATTGTGGTTTCCAGACCACTTCAACTCTCCTGTGTTCATCGTGTCTGCACTCAGCAGATTCCTATCTGCTACTGCTGCCGGATTTCATTCCGCCTCAACTCTTCTGTGTTCATTGTGTCTGCTCCCCGCTGCCTTCGCTACTACTGCTGGATACCAGACCGCCTCAACGCTCCCATGTTCATCATGTTTCCAGTGTTACTTACTACTGCTTCCTGAGTATTGCTCCGTTGATTACTGGCTACCTTCCGTGCGCTGCACCAACTTGATTACTGCTTCCAGACTCCAGTGGTCTCTCCTCCTGCCGGCGTTCAGCCGTTCAGGTATCCCTACACGTCTCCCTGACAGCCTGCTCTCCTGAACCGCGGTATGCATACTTTCCATTGACTTTGCTATTGTATTGCATATCCGGCTGGACTGTGTTGTGTTCATCTCCGGAGTCGTCCATCTACTAAGGCTATTGTTACTATTGACTTTGTTTCCTATTGCCTGGATCCCTATAGTGACTTTGTATACTTCAAGCAGCGCTTGTCAGTTATTATTATATTGTGGATATCATCGTGGGATCAGGTTCCATGTGCTCCGTGTATCCTCAGTATTCCATTCATCTCCTCGTGTCCCTCCTCACATATATATAGCAGTGGTACAACTTGCTGAACGCAGACCACTGACTCCTATTTCCCATTGGCACCAGTTTCAAGTATCCTCTCACATAAGCAGTGGTACAACTTGCTGTACGCAGACCACTGACTTCCCCGTTACCTACTTGCACCTGGATTCCATTCCTTCACTATAGACAGTGGTACAACTTGCTATACGCAGACCACTGACTTTCACTACCTCCTCTCTACTCCTGGACATTCCTCCTCACTATAGCAGTGGTACAACTTGCTGTACGCAGACCATTGACTCTCTTCACGTTTACTTGTCCATTTGGTTCCTCGTGTATATACATCTAAGTCATTACCAGTTGCTGCTAGTCATAGACTTTCCTCGAGCATTCTCTCACCATCTGCTGATTCTCCTGTTCCGTTGTCACCCTGCTACCAGAGGACCATAGTACCAGCTATATTACTCTGGTAAGAACATCATCTGGTGATATTCTGGGTAAAGACTCCTAGTGCCCGTGACAGAAAGTATGATTTTACTTACATGCGTTCAGTGTCTCTTCCACAGCTAACAGCAAAGCTGACAAGATTGTCTGCAATCAAGAGTGGTTACAGAGCATCTGAGGGGACTTCCTTTTAAAGGCAAGGTGGGAGTATCGCCTGTCCGTCAAGCCAAGACCGTGGGAGGAGTCTCAACTGTAAAAGATTGAACTGGGCAGGTGTGCATTGTGAAGGATTCTGGCTAGTGGCCAGTGAAAAGTTCTTGTTTCTGTCACTACCAGTGGCCACTGATGCCTTTAGCTCAGTTACTGCTTGTCTGGATACTGGAATGTTGGGGACTCTATTTGGAAAAAAAATGGTACATGAAATTTAGAAAATACTGCAAGGTGAGAGGTCAGAGTCATATTCTTAGTTGTTTTCAATAACAAATACCTTATACTTACTCTTTACTATTAGCTGTTCCATTTCATCCATGCCACCAGTATGAGCCTTCATGCACTTCAGGATGTATATGCATAGATTTTTTAAGAGTACTACCCTCTTTATGCCCACGCCTAATATTAGCAAAGAACATAAATTTTCACATGCACACACAGCTTCATTCTATAAACCTAGATTAGTGGTCTAGCATAAAAAAGAGAGTCCTTTGGAAATTTTGTCAATATGAACTTTGGCAATTTATAAATGCTACTCTTATTTATTTACCAAATATTACTGTCATATTTTTTCTGAATTCTATGGCATTGTTGAATACTATTGTTTAGTTAATCTTTTTTTGCACTTATATTGTACCATTGTCCTATTAAGTTATTCCATTTCATGGTTATATTGATCTCAACCATACATTCTGATCATTCAGATGTAGGGTGCTAGGTTACTTTTTCCTGTATTATTGCTCCAAATATCTGAATAACAAAGTAAACATTTGTTGGTCTACAGACGAGAAGATAACTTGCACTCTTTTAAAATCTAGACTTGGGCTGCGAACGAAAATCCACGTTATTGCGGTAACGTGTATTACGTTTCGCGGCTGTTCCGGCGCGTTACCGCGAATCCGAAAGCTAATTGGATATGCCCCATAGAATAGTGTAAAGTTGTTTTTACTCATCAAATAACCTATCTAAAGAAGATCTATGAAGTAGGGTACAAGGAACAGTTAGAAATTGTTCACGTAATAGAAACTTTTCTTGGATATCACATAATTTATAATCATAATTTGGAATTTTTCAGATAAGAGATTTTCTAATTAGTAATTTAAATGAAGTTTTTTCTGAAATCATTTTAATGTTGTCTTCTCCTACAGAACAGAATTCTGAAATGAAATGGCTGATGCCCTACCAAGAGCATTTATCAAGGACTTCCTACAAACAGAACCAGAAAAAGAGCATTCATTTCACATCCATTTTTTGGAGTTAAATTGGCAATTAGATATAAAGGTGGGTCAGGAAAAAGATCATACTTTATTCTCCACTGTTCACTTTTCAGAATAGAATATGGACCTTCAAACATAGTCTGATGCTGAGTGGGATGCATGTTGGATGTAATTTATGGTCAAAAAGGCCATCTGTAAAAATGTCATATTTACGTCAATATGCTGAGTTGTATGTATCCCAAGATGCATCTGTAGCATGTGTGTCAGGTTCACATCAGGCATATATATCCAACCAGGTCATAAGCACAAAAGTGTAACATTTGTTTGTTGCAATAGCAAAAAAAAAAACACATTCAATTTTAATCTTGACATAACATAGCAGATATAATATTACTTATTATGTATGCATATGAAATTAGAAAAAAATTGTGACGAAACGAGTTTGATAACACTTTAGCCAGCCTGTCCCTCTTTTCTCACATAATGTGGATTATAGCAAGTACTTTTATAGCCCTTGCTTTTGTTTCCCTGCTCAACAGAGTACAACTGCAGTGTTTAATAACACGTGGATAATAGGACATTGTAGCTCATTGTAAATATGTCTATTGGTTATTGTATACTGTTGATGTGGTAGTGAGGTTGCTTTTCATTGTCCTTAAAATGAAGCCTGGGGGGGTTGTGGGTAGGGATCAGGTTGCAAATCACTGGTGAGGGGAAAGGCTAATTAGTATTCATTGTTCTCAAAAGACTACTTCAGATGTTTGGTCTACAATCTGGCAGGGGAGGTTTTGTGTAAGTACAGCTCATGTCCATCCCCCCTCTCCAACCCCCCTAATCCACCAATGATTAACAAAGAGAGGCCCAGGGGTTTGCCCAGGGAGGGGAAAGCACTGTAGAAATTTGACTTGAGATATAAGGAGCCACTCCATTGGTGGAAGTAATGTGCATTCTAAGATTTGATTCATGGAAAGTGCAATTAAGCTGGTTTTGGGTTTTCTTTCTCTACCAATGGACTACAGCTGCAGCTAAAAGAAGAACTCCATGGGTCTTTAAGTCAGAACATCCAGGCGACTGTAGTTCCTTAAGCTAATGGGGTAAGGGACATATGATGTAGTAAACCTGCCTGGCATTTATTTACTGAGTATACATAATAATCTAGAGATTGTTTTTATTACAATAAATGTATTCCTTTACTTTCTAACTGCATTTGCCTGAGTGACTAATAAGAACCTTAGCAGGTACTGGGTAGGCTTCCCTGGCCTAGGAAGGCACCCGGGGGTTTCCATCTAGAGAGAAGTGGGTAGAATTGGGCCACAAAACCTGGTATCTTCAAAAATTGTTTTTAAAATACAACCACAAAATCCTATAAAATATGCACAATTAATGCGGAAAACACATCAGCTTCAGAGGTAAATTCACAAGTAGCCAATCAAAAGTGGTTAGCTAGTGCTGATGACTCATCATCACCAGTATATATTTGCACCTGTGGTCTAGAAGTTGCAAAATATATGGCCCTTGACACATGTATATGCTTCTCTATGCTAGCTATTCTCAGCCACATTTGTGTGAAAATGCTTTTATTGTACTCAGTTTATGTTAGACCTCTACCCCATTCCATCTCTCCAGTCACAAGGAGGTGCAAGTGTCAGTTTCATGCAACTCTGCATGCATACATATGTGTGTACTCTCATTGTGGGCATGCACAGTGCACATTTTTGAATTTTTAACAAAGACAGGTGTATGTTCAACTAATCATCAGGCACATTATTTTTATGTTTTGGCAGCAGCACAATTAAATTAAAGTGTGTTAAAATGAACTAATGATACAAAACTGGCAAAACATAAGGGCATGTAGAAACACAAGAATAATTATCTTGTTTTTACTGGAGGCTGGAAGTGTGAGAGGTTGCAGAGAAATATGTGTCATTTGTCCTTTTACCTTACCTTTAACCTAGTTTAAAACGCCTCAAACCCATCCCTTTGGGATTATTACAACTGCAACCTATGACAGATTAATCCTGGAGATCGATCTCAATGGATTTCATAGTGGATTTTAGGACACCACATCAGCTAAATTGTTGCTGATCACCTCACAAAGATTTGCGTCTTAACAAGAATTACCTTTTGCTAAGGAGATATTTGGGAAGTTTTCAGGCTACTTGGTGTATATGGTCATGTATTATCAAATTAAGGAGTGCAGTTTCCATAGGCATTTTCGGCAAAAATAATTGTGCAGCATTAAATAATGAATTTAATTTGTCTTCTGCATTTCATCATCATCATTATAATGTCCTGGATGAGTTCACCAATCTGACCCTAGAACAATATCTTAAATGCTACCTATATATGTCTATAGGATGACTGGACCAATGTTATTTCAATAGCAAAGATAATCTATAATAATTTCTCATGCTTTCACTAAACAGATCAGCTTCTTCAATAATCTTGTTCATAACCAAAGCACTGACCCAATGGACTCTTTCATTCTTGCTATTACCAACAGAGGCTTATTGCAATATAACCTGGACATCCTAAAATAGATGTTACTGAAAGCCTATTAAAGATATAAAAGTAATACAGACATATCATGCAGATCCCCCCAAGTTTTTAGCATAGGGTTGTTGTGTAATTTTTAATTAAAAATTTACACTTGTCGTGCCTTAAGCATTGTTACTTTACATATGCATTAGTTCTGTGTAAACTCCATCTAGTGGCCAGCCAAGTATCATCTTAAACTGAACTCTCATGGCCTCCGTAGTTAGCTTTCAATGCCCCATGGTTAATGACATGAGGTGTCCATTTTAAATATTACATGCTAAGAAGTAAGAGGTGCAGTATATATCTCCCCTTAGCACAACATCTATGGTAAAACATTCTGTTAAGTTATGCATTTATGCCATGTTTTCAAGTTTGCATTGCATTATAGCTGTACATATTTTGATTGTATTCTATCATTGCTGTATTACAGTTTTAACACATGATCTATCATGTTCTTTACTACTTGAATAAACACCATAGTTCAGAATATCACATCAAGACTGGATTATTAAAGTAGCAGTGGTTATGCTGTCTGTTGGATTATATTCAGGCCAAAGGGAAGTTATAATGAAGACAGAATATAACTCAATATACTCTTTTTCAACTTGGGAAAAATGCATGGGTTCAATTAAAGTGTTGGCAAAAGTGATGCTGGTTAGTTTTCAGCTTGAATTCTCGAAGTCCATGAAATCACATCTTTCAAATCCTTTTCTAGATAAGACTTTGCCAATTCCAAATTATATCCAAGTTAGATATAATTTGTAGTGGACAAGAATAATTTATTGTAAAAACAATACTGGATACAAGACTTTTCCTGAACTAGTTCCAGTACCTTATTCAGTGGCAGGATTATGATATTAAAGATAACTAATGGGAACTGGAAGATAATGTTCACATTACACAGTTACATTTCACCAAAGATGCATTTCCAAAACTTTGTCAGGCACTATCTAGAAAATGTCATTGATAAGAAATTAAGTTTGAATATTATATTTATTTTGTAACTTTCTGAATCCATCCACCAGAGGCCACCAGCATGACCATTCATTTTTATCTCATCTAAGATAGTGAATACTGCAACACTTAGTGGCAGAAGATCCAAATGGAACCAACACGTGAGGCAGAAGAGTAGTTGGGAACAGGTCAAAGATAGAACCAGGAGATCCAAACAGAACAAAATCATCAGGCAGAAAATCATCAGGCAGAAAATGTTATCAGTACCAAGGAGAACTGATGAACTAAAGCGCAGGGTTCACACCAGAAAACAACAAAAGTCATCTAATACCCTATTAGTTCCAGAGCCTGCCTTGAACGCAGTCCAATAAAGGTATTGGCATTGAGGTCAAACTGACAGCCGATACAAGAATTACACATGCACTCATAGGGCAGCAGAAGATACAGAAGACATGTCTGACTAGCAAATTTTAGTCCGGGGTAGAGACCCAGTCTAGCAGTTTATTAGAAACATTTTAAACAAACAAAAATGCAGGAATCCCAGTAGCCCTACATGTCCACATGCTGGACCCATACCAGTAGTTATGGGTCCAACATGTGGACATGTATTATAAGAAGAAGGTGTCCATTCCTGTGGAAGGAGAGGAGAGCAGGGATAGTGCCTTACATGGATGATCTTTTTTTATTAATTAATTTATTATTAGTGTTTACAACATTTTGAGGGAGCTGGAGGTAATCGTCAGGCTTTTAAATTTCAAGAATAATGTAAATAAATGTTAGATTATGAATATCACACTCCTTATAGGGAGACATCCTTTATTCAAGACAATTTACCCTTTAAGAAGCGAAGAAGATCAGTAAAATTTCATGAGTACACTTGGTGCTTTGGGTACTAGAGTTTAGAGATGATTATATATCATCTGTTCTCACAACAATTGATTGCGTCAAGCATGGTAGCCAAAAGAGATTGATGACAAGCTGGCTAGGGAATTGTTCTCCGTGGATTCCCCTGTCACTGAGAAGCCTGTTTCTATCCTCATTCATTGTCACTACTGTGACAAACAGAATATAGTATAACGCTAATATTTTGGGGGTTAGCCCCTTAAACCCCCACCTTTAATTCCATCTGCCAGTATCATACATTTACTGTCAAGGAAGTTTGGCGATAGAAGCTGGCTGGGCTGGGGGGCAAGTAGGCAGCTGTTAGCTAGGTGTTACTAAACTCAAGCCCATTTTCATAAGATGTTTCCTTCATATCTTTCTGGGTGCTGGAGGGCCTGTGGTCATATTGGCAGATTCTCACACATATGGTGGCCATGCCCAGTTGTATGGTCATTTGGAAATGATGAAAAACTATACTATATTATGAAATCCTAGCAGACCTCTTACTAATTTTGTGCTAAAGAGCCTCAAGTTCAAAGGGTATATATATTATCTGATTATTACCTTATTTGTTGAATTCAATTAAAATCCTAATCTCTAGGTGCTAGAAGGGATGGAATACTCCATCTGTAGAACTCAGAAATGAGTGGTTGGTTAAAAAAAGTGGGTTTATTGGATATGAATTATCTGCAAATATTAAAAACATGTAGCGGAAAACATAAAAAACATAGACTGTCTGGATTCATTTCAAACTTAGTTGGAAGAGATCTTATCATAGGCTTACAAGGGAGCTGAGTGGCAATAGATAAATTCCCAATGGGACAGTTGTCTACTTTGGTCTTATTTAAGAAAATTAATGTAATTATATTTTGATGCATATTCACACAATGTATAGACTATATTAATAAAAGTGATTACAGAGTAACTTTCTGTAACCTCTCTTTCTCTATTTTCTCCTTTGTTTTGTATTCCATTCCATAAATTTTATGTCTGTTATTGATTGCATATCATACAGTCTCTTTCTAGAATTTTGTTTACTTTTTCTTTTTTTTGTGTGTTTTTTTCTTTGTTGCAGATTTGTATTGTTTATTTTTGTCTGTAATCTAAAATTAAATAAAGATTGCATAAAAATAGAAACACTGTGAGTTGGCACCTTCTGCTGGGTGACTGAGTTTTACAACAGTCTCTGGTCCGCAACCTACAGTGGTAAGCAAACTTGTACCTATTTTTAATGTCATTTTCTCCACATTTAAATCAGTACATACTTGCCTTCACACCACTAACTGCTCTAAATGTGGACATAGAAATATCACTGTTAAGATTTGCAATTAGAATTAAAAAGTCTATTTAACAAGGTTGGGCGGTACAAAAAAATTTCTATTGTTGCTTATTGCAGGGAGAGAAACATCTCTTCTCCCCCAAGTAAACAAAAAGATTCCACCCACGCAACTGAGCATGCCTGGCTCCCGCAGATACTGACTGGCAATGGAAAGAGGTCTTTTTTTTAAAAAAATAAATAAATACATATATTTTGTTAAAATTAAGTGTTAAAAAGAGAAATTCCTGAGAGGTACATCAGTAACATTATATATATATATATATATATATATATATATATATATATGGGACACACAACACTGCACAATGATGCTATTTCAATTAGAAATCTGCTATGCACTGGTCTGGTATCAGAAATATTAAAAATTAACATTTCTTACAGGGAGGTAGGGGGTATAAGGCAATGAAGAAAAGGGGGTATAGTACAGGGTTAAAGTGTGGAGCCTGGGGGCAATTGCTTAGGAATGTGGGAGAGAAAGTTCATGTGATGAGTAAGAAAGGAAGGTCTAAACTGGCAATCCTGTCCCTGGTTCGCTACTTGTTAGAATCGGAACAGAGGCTGATTATGATAAGAAGCCAATTGGGACCATACTTTGTAGAAAGATACGGAGCAGCCCCTAAGGATGCTGGTGATATGTTCCATCTGGTAGGTGTGCCAAACCCGATCACAGGCCATTTAAAGTGTTGGAGATATAGGGTTTTTCCAGGAGGCAGCTATTTGGCAGGTTACCACACTAACAATATGTTGCAAAAGTTTATGGGCATGAGAGGGGAGATTTGGGATAGGTAAGGACAAAAGCACATATTTGGGGTCGTTTAATAAAGGGACACTAAGGACTGCTGAGGCTAAAGAGAGGACAGCAGTCCAATAAAGACATAGTACCAGTGTGGTCACAGTTTCTCCAGCAAGCAGCACTTGTCTGTGGGTATATAGAGTGTAGTTTTGGATGGAACATAGTACCATCTATAGAGTAATTTACTGGTATTTTATTTAATGCAGATATTTATAGAACAGTGTGCTGTCCTTTTGTAGATGCCCGACCATTGCTCCCTCTCACCCGACCACCTACAATCGTGGTGAGAGGGAGCAATGCATTATACATTATAAGGATGGTCTAGAGAGGCATAGATTCTCAAACACAGTGGGTGTCCTAGCTGATAGCTGGGTTTTAACCGCTTGATGGAAAATACTTTGCAAATATTGATGAAGCCGTCCCATTGTAAACCCACAGCGTTTTTCTAGGTCTGAAAACTGTGGGAATGATGCAGTCCTGGTGATATGATTTAAATGTAACAATTTGCCCCCACCTGCCCATTTATTATGAATGGGGTGGGAAAGGCCAGGCTTGAAGGTGGGGTTGGCCCAAAGGGGAATCAAAATCGATGGGGCGAGAGAGAGAGGCCATTCTGTTGCTGTGTTAAAGTTAAAGGAGCACCACTGGATGAGATTGAGCAGTAGTTGGTCGTTTTGCGGTAGGAAGTCATAGAGTAGAGCAAATTGGTGATCCCTCTAGTAGGTCTGACTATATCAATCCAGATCCTGGTTCCAGGGGAGGAATTCCTTTACACACATTGGGCTAATTGGGCAGCATAGTAATAATTGCGATGATTGGGAATGCCAAGGCCACATGCCATGGGGGATCGCTGAAGGATACGAAAGAAATCCTAGGTCTCTTGTTTGACCAGATAAAGTGCATTAAAGAGGTCTGCAACATTTTTAGGGTTGAGGGGGTGACCCTAATGGGTAATGTGTGATAGTGGTATAGTAGTCTAGGAAGCAAATTCAACTTCACTGATGTGATCCACCCCACCCAAGATATCATAAGTTTATCCCAGGAAGTCACGCTTTTCTTAATAAAAGCTATGAGCGGAAGATAATTAGCTCAATAGAGATTTTCCACCCTTATGGCAAGTGATATTCCCAGATACCTAATATGGGTGAAGTTTCAGTGAAAAGGAAAGTTCAGCTCCAGGAGTTGCTTCAATTTAGGAGGCATGTGGAAATCTAGAATGTCTGTATTAGCTGTGTTGAATTTTAAGTTTGAAAGCATGGAAAAGGTTTTGAAACAGATTAGGGACTGGGGTTAAGGGGTTAGTGATGGTGAGGAGAATGTCATCTGCATTGAGTACAACCTTGCAGGTATTAGAGGGCAATTGTATACCGGTGATGTCAGGGTTTAGGCATATTTTCGTGGCTAGGGGTTCTATGACTAATGCAAAGAGGGACCCTGTCAGGTCCCAATGCGGATAGGAAAAAAGGGAGAGGAGCAGCCATTCACCTGGACCAAGGCAGTTGGATTGTAGTATAGGGCCGAGATCCTGGCAAGGAAACGATCTTGGAAGCCATACCAGTAAGGGTCTTCTTAAAGAAGGGCCAGCCAACATGGTCAAATGCCTTCTCAGCGTATAGGCATAAGAGGAGGGAGGGTTGTTTGTATTCATTAATGTTGTGGAAAAGGTCTATGGTCCATCTAGAATTGCCTGCAGCCTGGCGTTCTGGGACAAATCCTACCTGGTCGGGATGTACTAGTTTGGGGAATACAGAGTTTACTCTATTTGCAAGGACTTTAGCGTATATATATTCAGGGATACATTTAGTAATGAAATGGGGTGATAACTACTACAAAGGGAAGGGTATTTGTCCTCTTTCGGTATGACCATTATCCGGGCTCGGGTTGTTGCTGTGTCAAAGGTGGCCCCATCAAAAATTGAATTAAACCACAGGGTAAGCTTAGGGCTAAGGCCACCAGCAAATGTTTTGTAGTATTTAGCTGGGAATCCATCCGGTCATGGGGTAGAGGCAACCTTCATGCAGCGTAGGGCTGTGATGGTTTCCTCCTCTGTTATATTGGAGCTGAGGAATTCAATAGCCAAATCAGAGAGCTGTGGAAGATGGCAGGAGTGCAAGTAGATTGTACGCTCTTCTGAGCAGGGCCATCTCTCCTCCTGTTTCCACCACTTCTAACTCTGCTCTCCAGCTACTTAGCCCTCCTCCTCGAGGGTCCTCCACCCCACGTCCACTCTCGCTCCCTCCTCCCCCCTGGGGGTCTCCCTGTCTTCCGCGCCCTCCTTCTTGGGCCCCGTCGTTTGCGGATCCTCCCTCCCCCTTCCCCGCCCTCTCTAGCTGTGCATTGAGCGTACTGAGTTGCTGTGTTTTCTGTACTGTGCTGTCTCCCATTGTATTGTGATTTTGTTTGTCTCTGTACGGCGCTGCGGATGTCTTGTGGCGCCTTATAAATAAATATTAATAATAATAATAAAAAATTGTAAAAGGGGTCACTAGTTTATTGTCCGGTTGTGGGTGACAGAAGCAGCTGCAGTTGTAAGTGTGGTTACTAGATGGCAGCATTGAGTTGAGCAGGGGAAGTAAGTTGACAGACTGTGTGCAGTGGTAATTAACCCTTTAGCACCTATAGCCACTTTGTAGCTCAATAGAGAGAACCTCTGAGTCACTGGGCACTTTCAAAGCTAAGTGTGTCTGCTGGATGGTACACGGATTTTTTGAGGGGGAGCCCAAGGAGTTGCGCTCCCCCTCTTAACAGCAGGGGTGTCTGCACAGAGGCAACAATGGTGGCCGTTCCTCTCAGTCTATTCCCTGTGCAGCAGCGCCTTGGTCAGACAGGCGCTGCTGCACAGTTAGGATTCTCAGTGTGGGACGCCGCACTAACCTGGAGCACGTGTGAGAGAGCCTGTCCAGAGATGTCTTTGTGCGGAGTTGGTGGGCAGCGAACTGTAGGTCTCTGCTGTATGCTGACCACTGCGGCTCCGGTCTGCAGGCAGGCGAGTTAGATGCCACTCTGGGTGCGTGTCAATGTGTCCCCAAGTTGCTTCCATGCTGCTAACGCAGATTATGGATAGAGTGTCCCAGTTTTTCTTTTTCTAATCCTGGCATGAGAGCAGGAGCTGTTGACAAGCATGTCTGCTAAAGATGGCTGCTAGGCCACTCCCTTGAAAGAGGTCTTTTACCGCTTTGTCAGCCAGTGCAGTGTTCCTCTGCGCATTCGTTACTTAACATTGTTGTTTCACATATGCTCAGTGGAACTAAAAGCCAGACCTGTGGCTGCCAGTTCTACATTTTATAAAAACTATTTCTATTTTTCTCATCACATCTGTACATTTCAGTTGTGGCATACATTTTATATGATGCACTATTTTATCTCACTGTGCTTGATATAAAACCTCCTTTCATTGATCAACTAAGTGCTTCCTATATATGTATAATACTTACACTTTGTTATATGAAATTGTATGAATTATTTTGCATTTATATATTTTTATTTTTGTCTTATTTTTATATTTTTGTACTATAAGATGTCTAATGAAAGCTCTAGTAGTTTATTTATATTTGTTAACATTGACTGGACTGAAAATAGAGAGGATTTGTGCCATTTTAGAACAATGTTATGCCTTCCTTCTTTAATGCTATGGTTAGAGATAGCACAGATCTTTCACTTAATCCTTAGTCATAGTACAGCATGTTACACAATAGACTCTGCTCAAATTGTAGCATTATTAAAATTTTGACATTGTTGCATATAAGCCTGCCTAAATATGCTAAATTCTTTCTGCTGTTCCTTCCTCGTGTCATTACCAAAGCAACCATTGTCACAAAGCACATGATGTAGTGAGCAGAGAAGCTTTGGAATGTACAGCTCAGATTTATCTGTACTTGTATCCTCCCCCATTCTTTTGGCCCCTCTGTCTTCAAGTGATATGCTGAAAATATGAGTCAGTGGGGTCTTTTTACTAAACTGCAGGTTTGAAAAAGTGGAGATGTTGCCTCTAGCAACCAATCAGATTCTAGTTATTTATTCAGTACATGCTACAAAATGACAGCTAAAATCTGATTGGCAGCTACAGGCAACATCTCCACTTTTAAAACCCGCAGTTTAGTAAATATACCCTTTTATGTGTTTTACTTGTCAGCTCTCCAGACAGATTTTGAAAAGGAAATAATGATTTATAGGGGACAGCTAAGATAAATGACCATCGGATTCATAAATTATTTAGCTTACTAGTTAAAGAAAAAACTAACAAACTTTCTGTATGTCATTGCTGCTTTGAATTATAGCATAAACTTTTTTTTCAATCTGGTCTGAACAACAAAATAATCAAATGGTAAGTTCTCTACAGTAGACATTAAAAAACCTACACAACAGAAAGAATTAGGCAAATGAAGAAACTAAATAGCATAAGAGGTAACTTTTATGAAATGTTTACGGATTTTTAAAGTTCCCAGTGCAAATTAGAAAATTATGACCTCTGATGTTTCTAGGAGAAAACCACTGACTTTTTTACAGAACGTATTATTAAATAAAATATACAGAAGGAATTTAAATTGCTTTATTTTACTACATAGCTCAACTCAAATTTTCTGCACAGCACAGATGTCAGTGTCCAGCTGTTAGACGGCTCAAGCATTCATTGAGATACAATGAAATAATAATTAACTGCAATATCTATGCCTGGACATGATGAAATTATGTGTCTTTGGTCAGAACTATGCTGAACATAATTTATATTCTCTATTGATTTTTGTTTAATTCAACTTAATAAATGATATCAAACTGAGCTAGCTGTCTCTCTCTCTCTCTCTGTCTCCCTCACTCTCTCCCGCCCACTCTTTTTCTCAGATCTAGAAAAAGGACAGATAGGTGAGAGTTAACGTGCAATCATGCTTTTTATTTAAATGAATTAAAAGTCACTGCCAGCCATTAAGCAGTCACATATTTTTTTATACATTTTGAGAAATGTAATTATTTAAAAACGAATGGCTTAGAAAATTGGCAGACCTGCGACCATGATCTACTGTGATATAGAAACATAAAATGTCATTGCAAAAAAAGAAACTACTGGTCCATCTGCCCATGTTGTGCCTATTTCCCTATTTTACAGCTTGAGTGTTTTGAGTATGGTCTAGTGATCCTTTATTGTTTATGCTCCCTTGTTTGTTTTCTTGTTTTTTTTCCATAATTCTTTATCTTACTTTTTAATCTTATGCACTACTTTCTGGTGTGAACATTATAATAATCCTTAAGATCTGTTATGTCCATGTGTAGCCACTTTTTGAAGTTTGTAGATAAAAAGATCAATAGAAATAAGCCACACTAACAAATGCATGCATACATTTGATGGGATTATCAACTGTGGCTCCCTAAACTTGAAGCAAATTGATCACACTCTGATAATACATCACATAGGAATTTCAGACAAGTAATCCCAACCAGGTGAACTTCCCACTGTCTTTACTGTTTCTCATGCAACAGATATACTCATACATTTCCCTTAGTGATTATTTTGCCAGGATACATTTTCATTCTTCAGCCTTTAATTGTATATTATTTGTATTTGGAGCTTTTTTTTTACTAACATATCAGTATAAAAACAATAAAAAATTGGAATAAATACACTTTTTTTTATGATTTTTCCCATAGTTGCAATCATACAATTAGTTAAATCCTGCCTAGGATTCCTGGGTATAATTAAAAAATCTGGTAAAGTGGACCAGCCACCTACACATAGTTGTGCCATCCAATTTGTGGGCTGAACCTGTGCGCAGCCTGTCAATTTACTAGGAAACAGCAATACCACCGAGGTACAGCATGACTAATATTCGTGAGAAAGCAGCCTATTTATTTACTAGAAACAGATACCTCATACCTCATTAATATAAACCATGTTATATATTGTATATAATATAAATCATACTACATGTTACATCCATGAGATTCTAGTTACTAATTATTATTATTAATATTTATTTATAAGGCGCCACAAGGTGTCCGTAGCGCCGTACAGGGACAAACAAATTACAATACAATGGGAGACAGCACAGTACAGTAAACATTAAGCACAGTAACTCAATAAGCTCAATGCACAGCTAGAGAGGGCGGGGAAGGGGGAGGGAGGATCCGCAAACGACAGGGTCCAAGAAGGAGGGCGCAGAAGACGGAGACCCCCAGGGGGGAGGAGGGAGCGAGAGTGGACCTGGGGTGGAGGACCCTTGAGGAGGAGGGCTAAGTAGCTGGAGAGCAGAGTTAGAAGTGGTGGAAACAGCAGGAGAGATGGCCATTCTCAGAGGAGCGTACAATCTAAGGGGAGGGGTGGACAGACAGAGAGATGCAGGGGAGAGAGGGAGAGTAGGGGGACGGAGGCAGAAGATAAGGTAGGAAGTTAAGTGGGAGACAGAAAGGCTTTAAGAAAAAGGTGAGTTTTTAGGGTCCGTTTGAAACTGGACAGATTAGGATTACTAATAAATAAATCCCTTTGTGGATGAGGCTCGCACACCCCCGTAGTGAGAAATTGTGGCCCTTTTATCTGATGGTCACACTCCAATATCAATGTTAGCAATTTTCCTCTGCAGTACACAAACAACTCATACCTTTTTTTTTTTTTTTTTAGAAAACATTGTATTTTACGATATACAATTTGTTTGCTTATAAAAATAAAATGTCATGACAAAGTGAAAATGGTCAACAATTTTTTTTCTATTAACATTACTACAGAGTGAGTTATAAGCCTACGCATGCTTTTTCTTTATAAACTCCACCAAGAAACACCGTTGAAGTAGAATAATTGGATGAAGTCGGCTACATTAGTTAATATTGGTTTATCGTGCGATTAGTATGCTACGTCTAATGATGTAATTGCACAGGTAAATAACACACACTTAAACTTACACTTGTAAATAGTACACATTTTTTTTAAAGTTCCAATCCACACTTGATTATTTACTACATGAATTAAAGATTTATACATAGATAATATTACAGTAAAGGTATTTATGGTTCAGGTCCTATAAAATATATGGAATTTGGTCTTATTAATCCATAGTTTACCAGCAGAAACCCGGTTTCAACAGAGTAGTGATCGCATCTAGCGCTCGTTAGCTATGAACAATATGAGATCAATACTCGAAAGCACTCTGTTTATGGGTCTATTCAAACCGGTTCTTCGACAACAGTTGGAGTGAGATGCTCCCTCCTTTGTAAGATGATCAAATGAACTGACCTATGACCAGCAGTCTACTGGAACATCGTAAACCCTGGACCAATGAAGACCTCTCTTATTATTATTTGTGTATATTTGTGACATCATCAGGTTTTCATTTTATAAACCTAACAGCATATAAGCAGCCTCTGATTCAGGAACGGTCTCTCTTTGCCAACAGACATCAGCTTTGACGGACTGTTCCTGGATCCAGGGCGGGCTACGTATGTATCAGTTGTACTTTATATTATTGTGTTCTGCTATATTTTGCTATTAAATGTCTTTTGTGCTTTGGAACCACATTAATCGCATCCGACAATATTTATTGGTGACAATAGATACGGACATAACACTTTGTTGTTATATGTTTGGTAATAATTTATCTTTGTCAAACACTGGAAAGCACAATATTTTCCAGAAGGTTGTGCAATAAGAGAAAAAAACATGTTTTTCACATATCTGTCAAATAAAAGTTTGGAAAATGTTTACAGTCATGGCAAAAAGTTTTCAGAATGACACAAATTTGGTTTTCACAAAGTTTGCTGCTTCAGTGTTTAGACCTTTTTGTCAGATGTTGTTATGGTACACTGAAGTAAAATTACAAGCATTTCATAAGGGTTAAAGGCTTTTATTGGCAATTACTTTTTTTTATGCAAATAGTCAATATTTGCAGTTGACCCTTCTTTTTAAAGACCTCTGCAATTTGTCCTGGCATGCTGTCAATCAACTTCTGGGTCACATACTGAATGATGGCCGCCCATTCTTGAAGATTGACAGAACATGGATTTTATCGCACCAGGAAAAGCCCTCTCTAGAGGCTGGTTATAATACCCTTATATCTAATCATGACAATTATATGGAAACCATGTGAACTAGAGATGGTGCACCCACACAATCCATTAAATATTAACATAAACAGAGAAACATTGTGTCTTTATTGGGGCACTCTTAGGACCAAATAGATATAAAACATAATAAAGCTTTATTAATATACATTAAAAATACTATTACATGTTAGGATAGAACAGTGAAATATTAAAAGTTGAAAAATGTAATATGACCAGATAAATTCTTATGAACTGTTAAAACTAGCTATACTGCTAGTACGCGCTGCCCTCTCAATAATGAGTATGACAAATTCTAATAAGGTGTGTAGATATATATAGTGTGATAGTAGTTCCGGCACACAATGGTAAAAATCGATAAAGATGGATCCTGAATGGTATATGTAAAGGCTTAGCTATTAAACCCTCTACCTGTATCAGGATAAACGTAACGGAACACACTATGATAGTCTGTGTCACCTTCAAAAGTTGGTATACCGTACATGTGACCGGATTATGTTCCCACTGATAGGCTATATAATCTTAATAGTTCTTGGCTAAAGGAATAAATAACTTTATAATAAATATTAGAGTTACAATCTAATCTTTCCTATGAGACAAGATGACACCTGTTTGTGCCCCTAACCAAGGGTGTAACGGAACTCCATGAAAGGTAAAGCTGTCTCAGCTGATTACCGCTCTGCTGCATATATCTGATAGGCTTACAATGAACCAAAGTCCCAGTAGACAGTTATCGCGGATTCCTAACTAATCATGTATGGCAGCTAGTAATAGTTCCATTGAAGTCCCTTCCCTGCCTATCTAACACACCTCCTAAATGGCCGCCCATTCTTGCTTAATCAATGCTTGGAGTTTGTCAGAATCTGTGGGTTTTTGTTTGTCCACCCGCCTCTTGAGGATTAAATACAAGTTCTCAATGGGATTAAGGTCTGTGGAGTCTCCTGGCTATGAAACCAAAATTTCAATGTTTTGACCCCCAAACCACTTAGTTATCACTTTTGCCTTATGGCAATGTGCTCCATCATGCTGGAAACAGCATTGTTTATCACCAAACTGTTCTTGGATGGTTGGGAGAAGTTGCGTTCCAAATGCCGAACTTTCTGTCAGTGGAACGCACATGAGTTCCACGGCGGATCTTAATGGCTGAAGCATCAAGCTCTAGTAAGTTAAAATCTCTCTCTCTTTCTGTCCTCCTACCCCCCCAACCCCCCTCCTTAGATGGGGGCGCCGGTGCCCTGTCTCGCCCAGGGCACCAAAATGTATAGTTACAGCACTGTTCTGTATGTGTTAACAAATGTGTTTAATAATGCATAGTATTGTTTTTTCTTAAATAATGAGTTTTAAGAAAGAGATTTTCAATACATTATGTCTCATGACTCAGGTGACGCCGCTAAATGAAGAACAACATGCTATACATAGTTAAAAGTGTTCATAAGAAGCATTAACTGATCTCAGTGACATCAGTCACTGGATGGAGCAACAAAATGTGTGAAGGTACGGATGCTAAACAGTGTTTTTATAAAAATATCAAGACCTCGAGCTATTATATCTGTCTCCAAGATCCTAATCAATGACAGTTTTTATAACTAAAACCATCATGGAACCATCAAACAGCTGGAATTTGGAGCAGGACTTTCACTACATGCAACTAATATTTTGCTAAGCCTGACCCTTTGTAAATAACTGTGCTCGGCAAGTGCAAACTTACAATTTTTCCACTTTGATTACTTGGGACTTTTTGTTCCATATTTCATTTCAGTAACCAGTGGAACTCTACAGGTTCCTATATCCGTTTTCATATTATCTGAATGCAAGGGAGTCCACAAATTCATCTAAAGAACTTGGTTCTTCTGTAGAATACCATTTATGACTTGTAAATAACACTGTATAATGATACACTGTATGATCTTAACATATATTTATATACATCTGGTTTATGATTTAATGTGTTTTCTTTAAATAAATGAAGTTTGTTTAGACTTATTGCAGTCATAAGTATTTAATAATTTTCCATTAATTTACTATATGTTAAGCGCAGTCCTAAATTGTCTGTGCTAAATAGCTTAAAGTCTTGTTGCCTTGTTTGTATGAATTTACTTAGTAGTAGAGTTATCGTAAGGACACAAATGCACATAGTCCTCGGCTTTTTAATACATTTTCTGTGGTGTAGTGTAGTAGATATATTGTCTGTGATCACTTGGGATAAATAGACAATATCTAATTAGTAAAATCACTGTCTAAGATTATGGCTATTTTTTACCTACCTCCATCCCTGGGCTCTATTATTTCCTTTCATGCAAGATGCATAGCAGATAATTTGTGATATCACCACCTCTTCACCTGATGGTAGCCTGATGGAAAACTCACCATTCTGATGATGATTAACTTGTGAGTACTCTGCAATCAAATATGCTCTGAGGACGAGGGCAACCCACTTGTCCTTAGTAGCGAAGGAGTCAATAGGCTATATTAATATACATTTTAGTTCAGCTAATAAAATGGCTGTTCCCACTGTGATTAGGTGACAGAGGCACTTTAAAGTTTAGTGTAGTTATATGGTGCAGGATCAAAGATACAAAGATATTTTTGTTTTCTATAATTTTTACACTGATTTTTTACCACACTTGGTTATGGTTGCAAATCCCTTGTGTACACAATTGTGAGAGTGGTAGAAAGAGAGCTAAGGCTAGTGCAGCTGGACCAAACTAGGGATGGTCCCACCTATTGTTTGTGAAGGCACATTCATTGTTACAATATGTTAACACATTTTTATGTGAGTACATGGTACCCATGGCATTTTTATCTGTCTTATAATATGAGTGACCGTTTTATTGCGCTGAGCAGGGAAATTATTCTGAATATATTTCATTTTTTATATAACTTATAAATGTAGCTTTAAAATAACATTTAATACATCATATGACATTTATATCAACAGTATGTGTTTCATTTGCAAATTTAAAGTTCGCTACGGCTCACTGAATTGGACAAAATTTATGCAAAGAATACTGGCCTGAATAATAATATTATTAACTATTATTAATAATAATACTCTTCATCATCTAATGTTGATGAGATGTTTGGGTTACTTGAATTTTGAAATATATTTTTTTACAGCATATTATAAACCTCTATATGCGGGAGTCAATGGGGACTTTAAAATCATGAGTGGCCTGCTAAACCCCCAATATGGAAGAATAAGCTCAAAAATCAAGTCGACTAATCAATTTAATAAGCAACATATATGAATTCCACAGGTTGTATAACCGGTTGTACCTTGTTCCAATCAGCCAGTCAGAGAAGCTGTGTAAATCATATATGTTAATAAGGGTTAGGCTCCACTGCAGTCTAACAGGCTATAGTTATATGGCCAATGGTTATGAAACAGTTCATTTGTATAAAGATTTATGGGACTTCTTATCCAGAAGTTGTTGGGCTTTCAGATAAGAGGTTATACCAAAGCTTTGCGCACCATGCTTATAACATACTTAATTACATTTAAAATATAACTTTATATTTACCTTTGCATTTCAATTTTATTAAATAGTTTAATAGTATTTGTCACAGTTAGTGTAAGATAATATAATTGATATTTCTTTGATTTCATTTTTTTATTTTCTAATCTTGAAACTTTCTGGATGAAAGATGTCTGGACAAAAGATCTCATACCTGTACTGTACTTTACTGTACATATATTAACATGCAATTCATTTCATATATTTTGCATTAAATGAAATTTAAATATAATACATTTGTCAAGATATGCCATGAGTTTGTTGGTAGTCAGACTGATATCTGTATAAATTGACATTTATATTGTTCAAAGTAATCAACTTAGTGTATTACGATGGTATGTTACACCTGTAGTATTTTAGAAGATATGTAGAAGTAAAGTAGATAGGAAGAAAATTATAAAATACTTTAAATGTATATAACAAAAAGGCAAATGTATATGACAATCCCGAACATGAATGCTGACAAAATGATTTGTCATTAGCATTGACATCATATTTGATTATTGCATAGAACATGGATACATGAACATATTGTGAATATGCATTATTACTATTATTACTATTATCATCATACTTAATTCATGCCCAAGGAACATAAAAAATACAAAAGCTGCCATTGATATCATTCTTTAGAAATATTTTATATTGGCAAAGCAGCACCGAACTACATTAATACAATTTGCTTAATGTGAATTACGTGACATTGATCTTGAGCACCCAAGAACCATCTATAAAGTCTCTATATTTCGAGCAAGCTTGAAAGGAAAAACCACACTCCCATTGATTATGTATGCATAGCTGATGTTCACCACCTGCTAAATAAATGAATTGTTATTAAAGTAGCCAGACTACTCTTCTGTATAATGACACCATAAGGAGAGCTACACATACATTTCTAATGTTGTTATTACAAATCCCTTAAGAGTTGTCAAGCAAATGATTAGCTACTCCAAACATGAATGCAGTCTGTGTAAAATGTGTATACAGGAGGGTTACAGATTCAGTTATTAAGGAGTGAAGACACTTTTTCCATCTGTACCACTGATTAACGTTTAGGATAGCTGAAAGATCTGTAATCAAAAGCTAATGAGCTTAGAGCAACTTTAACAACTCACTAACCACAAGGACTAGATTAAGGACATTTGCTAGAGGCATAGAAAATGTCCCCATAAATATTATTTACAGGTGTGGGCTGATTGCTGTAGAAGTTAGTATATCCCAGCACTGTGACACATGAAGTTATGTTAAGAGAAGCAGGTATTTTATTATGTTACAGTGTCTTCGAACACCAATTTTAGAGGGCAAACATTACAGTAACTTTCACAAAGATCTCTTAGAATTAAAAAGTAGTGCATTCTTTAGATTGTATTGTAGTGGGCATACTGAAAGCAATAGCCCTCACTCCTAAACTAAAGGCATAGGGGTATATTTACTAAACGGCGGGTTTGAAAAAGTGGAGATGTTGTCTATAGCAACCAATCAGATTCTAGCTGTTATTTTGTAGAATGTACTAAATGAATGATAACAAGAATCTGATTGGTTGCTATAGGCAACATCTCCACTTTTTCAAACCCGCCGTTTAGTAAATATACCCCATAGTGATCTTCCAATACAATCCATTAGGGAATGAGCCTGATGATATATATTGGAGGTAAAGATTGCTTCCAGGTTACAAAATAATACAGGTATCAGGATGATTAATCCCAGTCCTGGCACATTGTTCAGCCATATAATCCGCAGGTCGGAAGCAAACTTTGGTGATACACATATTTACAGCTTTTTCTTTGCATGTAAATTTGAATGTATATAAACCTCTAAATCACATTTGGATGTAACATGAATTAGATGCATATGTAAGATGCAGTTGACATTCAATTATTATGTTATCCCTGTAGCTTGAACGAAAAACAAAGAAAAAAAGTTAACAACTATTCTGCTTTTCATTTGTCTCCTTCCCAAGATCCTGATTTTCTGTATCTGTTATGTCCCCAAAGCTTTTATCATTTGCCACAACATAAACTAATAAGTATCTCCTTGTCCAGTAAAAACTGCAACACCCTTCCATGGAACCATTCACATGTTTCTTTATTATTCATGATCATACTCCATTACCAAAGCTGTGCATAAGCTCTGCTCTGACAAATGCAAGCAGCAGCAAGTTAGACAGCAAAAGAAAACATGAGATGATTCTTCAAGTTTTAGAATACATATTTTAAGTGGACCTGTCAGATGCAAGCAGTTGATGCAACAGTTGTGTGTGTTGAACCAATAATGAGGAGAATGAACCCTATAAATGCACAATTAGTTCATGTATCTTTAATATTTGACCATTCCTCAGTGAAGTCCATAGTTCCTATTGAAATGGTATAGTGCATTATCATGAATATTGGTTCACCTCAGAAATGGCTGCTTTCACTGTGAATTGGTAACATGTATATTTTGAAGTAGCATAAATAAATAAGAAAAACAATATGCTAATAGGGAAAGAAGGAATTCAGTACAAAGAAGACTATGTATACAAAATTAAAACTAGAAAAAAAAAAAATCTGTTGAAACAAGCTACACACCTCTGTTTTCTGCCAGCAGTCGGAAGGTTAAATAATGGTCTGAAATACTTTCATACTCCTCGTGAAGAATATTGGGAAAAATGCCAAGACCAGATGAAACAACATGATTCCCATTGTTAGTTCATATATAGTGTAGAAAACAACCACTAATATAGAAAATCCACAAATGTTCCAAGCCAGATGAAAGATGTATTCTAGTTCCAACTTAGTTGTGTAACAAACTGATCAATTCCTCCATTAATGAAAGGCTGTGCTCTCTGTAGGTCTGGAAAAAGAAACAAAAAAATTTGTTACAAAAAATTCAAATAAAAAAGTGACAAGCGGATCTCAAGAAACTATATAGGAACAGTGGATTTCACAAATGTATCAGATGTTGTACAAATATTATTTTGCAGTGTAAATTTAAATGTTTCTTGAAAATCTTTTTAAAAGTGAAAGATCTAGTGGAATCTGACATTTAAAGCAGAATTCAAAATATAAAGTATGTTTAATGTAAAACAGAAGATATGAGACAGAAAGAAAACTCCCGATATACTTTCACCTCCAATAAATCTTATAACTATGCATTCAAGAACAGCTAGAAGCACATTCCTTTTTTTCTTTATCATAAATTAGTTGTAAAGAGCCTATAACATAGCACATACACACATTTTCCTCTTTAATAAATCATATTTCTATACAATTGATTGAAGTTAATTTTTAAGTATTTATTAGAAAAGAGGATGTATTGTCATACAGTAATTTGCAGAAGTGGAAAATGTGATTTTCAAGCATAGAATAGTTTTGCCTCAATAATGAAACACTTTTCATTAAAATGAGAAAAAAAATGTTTCATGATTTTCCTCTGTGAAGTAGGGAGATAAAAGAAGGAAATAAGTTAAGGATCTTGACATGAGTAAAATTGACATAAGGTACCATTTGCAATGTAAAACTAAAAAAGGGTGTCTACAAAATGTACAAGTAAAAGTTTTGCTGTTGTATGTTGGCCATGAATATAAGGGTAAAATTGTATTCACATGAAGGATGTGAAAGTAAAATATAGGTTTAAGGGATAGTGCTATAAATATAGGGAGGAAACACAATTATTCATATTATGCTGCTTTGTCTCTTTCAGAATGACAGGGTAAATGGTAAATCAATGTGTGAGGATACAGTAAGAGCCAACAGGTCTAGCAGGTTAGAAAGCAACAACTTGTGATTGTTGTTGAGCTTGTTGCACTTACAGAGGACATGATGAGCTGACCAATGGTTAATGTTAATAAATTGGTTGTATTTCTTAAACTAGCGTTAGTAGACAGGAACAGGTGAGAGGAAGGGAAGCCCTAAGACAGGGTTTCCCAAACCCAGTCCTCAGGGCTCCCTAACAGCGCAGGTTTTCCGGATCACATGTGATATAATTAGGACCACCTGTGGATCTGTTACAATGTGTCAGTCAGTAATGAATACACCTGTGCTCCAGCAAGGAGATATGGAAAACCTGCACTGTTAGGGAGCCCTGAGGACTGGGTTTGGGAAACCCTGCCCTAAGAATAGGGGAAGCATTACTTTAGAGCAGTGTTTCTCAAATCCAGTCCTCAGGACCCCCTAGCAGTACATGTTTTCCATATCTCCTTGCTGGAGCACAGGTGTATTCATTACTGACTGACACAGTGTAGCAGGTGGTATAATTATTTCACTGGTCACCCGGCAATCTTGCACTGTTAGTGAGTCCTGAGGACTGGATTTGAGAAACACTGCTTTAGAGCAAGAGAAGACAGAGTGAGAAATTGATTGTTAGATTTGAAAGTTGCTTTTTTACTGTGTATTGCACTAAAAGTGATTGGTAGACAGAATATCATTTGCACCTGGTAAAATATTTAAAAATATGATTTCAAGCCCAGACTAGTATTAATTTGGGAACACCATCTTTATTGAATTTAACATATTAATTTTTCACTGAAATACTGCTTGGTCAGACCTCATTTATGTCCTATATTAATAATGAGAGTAACTATTACAATATTATCATTATTGTACTTGTCTGTTGTTTCACTATATTCATAGAACTTTTCCTAGAAATCTACTTTTCCCATATAAAGTTTACCTTCGAGGTCTAGGTCTGGTTTCTGTCATCTACTATAATGTGGAAAAATAAAATTATTTTGGTGGTACAATAGGCTGTATGGCAACACTCAAAACAGTAACACTCTAGTGAATGCACCATCCCCCTTACTTACATCTCATTTAAATATCTTGGCCTGCAAACCAAAATGTTGTTTTTTTCATGAGCGTGTAAAATGAGCCACACAAGTGCTCCTAATCCACATTTAGGGCCTCATGTAGATTTGCATGAATTTGCAGCATAAACATACTCAGGAAAAGACACATGCAAAAAGAAGTGCATCATGTTCTGTTGGTTGCATCTCAAGATGCGTCCAACTGTACAACACTAGTATTTGCATCAGACATATCAGTGTCCAACTCTACCTACAGAGTTCAGATGCAGCTAGCGTAAAATATAGCTAATTTAGATTTTAGAATGGAACCTATGTTGAATTTCTTTAAGACAAGCAAATAAACAAACAGTTCATGAACCGATGTATGTGGGAGACATAGAAATCAATGCCAAGGTGCCTGACAGGGGTGAGCAGGAGTACAGGATAGTGGTAGGTAATAAATATACTTTATTTTAACTGTGACATTAAATTGTCAACAAATGTCTTTGTTAGTTCAAATAAATAATGCAGTGTGCATGGGTTAAAATGATTTGTATATACTATATGTTAATTGAAAATGTTCTCCTCTACAAGAGTTTCATTTTCTCTCAAATAAAATAGAGCAGTAGGTGAGGTTGAAGCTGTTTTAATAAACTTTATACTAACTGTGCCTGAGAACACGGTTGTGCTTTCAGCTGTATTATGACTGCTGTGTATTAGCTGTATTATGAATGTTTCGATTTCACTTAAATAAATATTGTAATAAGTTTGTTTAAACATAATTTAATATAACAAACATACTCAATGGGCCTGAGTCATTAAGGCACGCATAATGAGCGCATTGTGCGTTTGTTTTAAACAGCACGTATATCGGCTCTGCATATTCCTGAAATCAACAAGGAAAAGATCTAAAGATATGTGTGGTGTTAACTATGGGTGTAGGTTAACTCTGCTCTACTAGACCAGACACTGCAGGATACGTACAATACCTATGTGGAATATAACATTTCAAAAGAACGCACAGAAAAAAAAAATATTAAGCATTTAATGTTATCTGTCAATAATATAGTCAATTTATGATTATACATGGAAATTTAAGAAAAATAGTTTTTTGTATTTTTTTTTCCTTGGAAAAACCTTTATTAGGCTGTACTTAATGTCTAATGTACATAAGACATTTTTACAGTTGCTACTTGATTGCAGACACATGTTATAGCATGCATATGATACTGACATAACTAGGACTCAGGACTTAGACTAGCCCTATATCTGGTGTTAGAGATATGGAAGAAAAACAAGTAACTTTGAGAGGCTCAGAACTTGATTCATCATCATCATTTATTTATATAGCACCAGCAAATTCTGCAGTGCTTTGCAATTGGGAACAGACGTTAATAAAACAATACTGGGTAATACATACAAACAGAGAGGTAAGAGGGCCCTGCTTGCAAGCGTACAATCTATGGGACAATGGGAGTTTGATACACAGGGGTAATTGTCCTATTGCATATTGGTCCAGCTAGAAAGGTAAAAAGTATTGAGTGGACGGTTGTTGTTGTCTTGTGTTTGCTGTGTAGAGGGTGGTAATAGGGTAACCTAGGGAGATTATGATAGTGGTTGAGGAATATTATAATCTGAAGAGGTGGGTTTTCAGAGAACACTTGAGGGTTGGAAACTGTGAAGGTTCTTATTGTGTGTGGAAGGAAATTCCACAAGCTGAGTGCAGCCCGAGAAAAGTCCTGTAACTGGGAATGGGAGGATGTAATGAGAGTGGAAGAGAGATGCAGAATGGAGGTGTTGAGTTGGGAGATATTTTTAGACAAGTGGGGAGATGTATGTTGGTGCAATCGTGTTGATGGCCTTGTATGTTAGTAGAAGAATTTTATATTGGATTCGTTCAATCTAGCCGCTGCATACAAAATAGATTGTAGGGGTTTCAGTCACATTTTGGGAAGACCAGTAAGGAGGGATTTGCAATAGTCAATGTGGGAGAAGATGAGTGCATGAATTAAGGTTTTTGCAGTGTCTTGTGTGAGATATGTGTATATTCTGGAAATGTTTTTTAGATGTATGTAACAATTTAGATATAGAGTCGATGTTTGGAACAAATTATATTTGTGAGTCAAGGATTACACATAGGTGTTACGACTCTGCCTATGTTTTGTTGTGGCAGCAGTACCTTTAATCCTACAGAGATGCTGCTGTTCTGCTCCAGAGCTTGCACCATGCCTGAAGGGTTGACCTCCTTGCCTAATTAGAACTGCACCTGGCTCACAGCTTCTTACAGCTGCCTCAACTTGTGCTCAGTGCAATTCATCCGTATATACCTGGCTGCTGCTTGTGTCTCACTGTTCCAGTTTGGTTCTGCTGCTACTTGATCTCTCGTTGTGACCTTGGCCTGTTTGCCGTTTATGTTTGATTGCTCATGACCCCGAACTCTGCCTGAATACTGGATACTGCTTGAACTCTCGTTGCCCAAGACTTCGGCCTAATTACCGGACTATGCTAGCTTGCTTGTGACCCTGTACTCTGCTTGGACCCTGGTTTTGCTTGTACTTGTTTTGCCAGATATCTGCCTGGTCATTGGACCTGTTATTTCTGTGAACTTTCCTGCCACACCTGTTCATATTTATGTTGGGAGTTATACCTGTTTTTACTGTTACATGAACACCTGCATATTCGTTAAACTGAATCTTTGCTCATATATTTTGCCGGAATAAAGACATTTGTATTATACTTTCGTGGGCGCTTCTTGAGTTTACTAGAAATCATAACACTAGGTAGTGAGCTTGTGGGGTGGAATGTATGGTCATGTTATCAACAGAAATAGAAATGTCAGGCAGGAAGTTTCTTTTGGTGGGTAGGAATATTATTAATTCTCTTTTTGAAAGATTGAGTTTGAGTTGGTGAGTGGACATTCAAGACAAAATGGCAGAAAGAAAGACAGTAAAGCGAGACGACACAGATCGTGAGAGATCAGGAGAGGATAGATAAATCTGTATCATCCGCATAGAGATGATACTGAAATCCAAAAGGAGATATTAGTTTTCCAAGAGAAGTGTTGTAGAAGAGAATAACAAAGGACCTAGGACTGAGTCTTGTTGTACTCCAACTGATAAAGGAAGCAGAGTGGAGGTAGATCCAGATAAATTAACACTGAAAAAGCGATTAGACAGGTAGGATAAGAACCAGGATAGGACAGCGCCTTCAAGACCTAGGGATTGTAGCATTTGTATGAGGAGAGAGTGGTCAACAGTGTCAAATACAGCAGAGAGATACAGGAGAATTAGAAGGAGTATTGGATTTTAGTTTTTGCTGTGATCAAGTCATTGACAACCTTGGTCAGTGCAGTCTCTGTGCAGTGTTGAAAGCTAAAGCCTGACTGAGGAAAATTCAGTAGGCTGTTTGCTGCAAGAAAGTGCTTGAGGCAAGTGTAGGCAATTCTCTCGAAGTTTGGAGGGGCATGGGAACAGAGAGATTGTGTGGTAATTTAAGAGAGAGTTTGGGGCAGAATTTTGTTTTTTTCAGAATAAGAATAATTACTGCATGCTTGAATAGTGATGGAAAGATGCCAGTAGAGAGAGAGAGATTACAGATTATAATTAGAGGTGGAATGAGCATAGGTGGCTTGTAAAGGCAAACTTGCCTTTACAAGCCATTGCCACTTTAAGATTTCACTGCAAAGTCCCTGATTTCTGGCGATTTGCAGAAATCAGAGAAAGATAAGTTTACCCCCAGGGGTAAATGTATCAACTGACATTTTTTTTCAATTCGCCGCTATACGGCGAGTTTGAAGTGAAAATTTAAGGCAGCAATGGCTTTAAAGACAAAACAATGCCTTTAAAGACATTTCTGATTTAAATTCTCTGAAAAAATCAGCAGTTGATACATTTACCCCCAGGAGTAGATTATGGAGTTTCAGTTGAATACTGACTGTTGTCCTTGTGTAGCTAGAATGTTCTTTTCCTGTTTCCTCCTGTTTAACTCCGGAGTAACTCAGACTTATGCTATTAATACAGACTGAATGTACTTGTAACTAATACACTTAAAACTATACACACTGACTAAGCAGCCATTCTACAATGATTTTATATGGTTAACAAACAAATGTGATCAATGTCTTAAATCAGACCCTCAGTAAACCCCAGCAAAGACTAGCAACAAAAGTTTTAAACAAACAAGCAGTGAAAGGACAGCATACCATGAAGTTAGAAATAAAAATGCACTTTCTTTGTGGTTTTTATGAGGGAGTTGTTGTTTTGTAAACTTTTTTTTTGTGGAACTACAGGTCCCAGCAAGCCAGGGATGTCAGGGCATGTTGGTACTTGTGGCTCTCCAAGTGCCAAAATGCTCTGGCTGCCGTGGGTATGCTGGTGCTTGTAGTTATACAAGCAACAGCATGGCCACAGTTTTTAGGGCAACCTGGCTGGCTGGGACTTGTAGTTCCACAAAAAAAAAATTGGTGTCAGTTTGTTTTTTTAACACTTTCTCTCCGTATTACCCTACTACCCATAGCCCAGGGGTAGTAAGAAGAGCCCTAGTGCTACCAGCACTGGGCTGGTTCTTTCTAGGTGGGGGGCCCGCTCGTTTTTTTCGGCAGACCCCACTCCCTAGGGAATCCAGCCCAGCGCTGAACAGCCTAGGGTTGGTTAGTCATTATGGCAGGGGGACCCCTGCCGCGCGTCCCCCTGCTATAGTGCCGCCAACCCTGGCTGGTTTGCCTAGTGCTGGTAAAGTGAAAATCGGGGGAACCCCACACAAAATTTTTCCCCAATTTTCACGGGACCAGCACTAGTCAGGTAGCACTAGGGTTAAGCCTAAATAGTGGGGGGACCCCACGCTTTTTTTTTTTTTTACTTTTATCTATTCTTTAACTTTTAACCAGGGCCAGTGTAACAGTGATGTGTTGACAACTCACTGTTACAACACAGGCGAGTTTGCCAAACTCGTGAGTGTTTACATCGCTCAAAATCGCCAGAGATGACCAGCGATTTTGAACATGAGTCTCAAAATCGCAGGTTGATACATTTCCATTTTTTTTTTTTAAAACTCGCGATTTGCCGTGATTTAAACACGCTGGCAAACTCGCACTTTGATACATTTACCCCTAGGTGGGGAGACGAAGGCAAAGGTAAACCAGAAGAAGAGGACACGAGGAAAGAGGACCCAAGGGAGGGACTGACAGGAGTCACAGAGTGGCAAAGGTATATGAGGTGGATGAGAACACTGAGGGGAGAGAAGCACAGGAGTAAGTAGGATGTGGCAAGGTATAGTATGGTTAGTATAGAAAGATAAAGAAAACGGTTGCAGAGGGTCAGAATTAGGTGGTGGAATGGTAGATTAACCTGAACAGATCGGTTTTTAAGGATTATTTGAAGTTTGACAGGATAGGGGAAAGTCTGACAGATCAGGGGTGTTAATTCTAGAGAAGGGGGCAGCACTGGAGAAGTCTTGAATGTGAGAATGAGTGGTGGTGACCAGATGGGAGGTGAGATGGCAGTCATTGGAAGACTGTAGAGGGCAAGAATGAGCATGAGTGAAGATGAGGTTGGAGAGATATGGAGCGGTGGAGTTAGGGAGGTTTTTATAGGTAAGAGTGAGGAGTTTGAAGAGGATTCTGAAATGGAGGGGCAGCTAGTGTAGGGCTTGACAGTGAGGGGAGGCAGATGAGGACCAGCAGGAGAGATAGATAAGTCGGGCTGCAGCATTAAGTATGGACTGAAGAGGAGTCAGATGGTTACAGGGGAGGCCAATGAGGAGCAGGTTGCAGTAATCAGGGCAGGAGATGATCAGCAAGTGGATGAGAGTTTTTGTGGCCTCAGAGGAGAAGAAGGATCTGATCCAAGCTATAGTGCGACGATGGAAATGGCAGGATTGGGCAAGGGATTGAATGTGAGGGTTGAAAGAGATGGAGGAAGCAAGGGAGAAGGATATAGATATGAGGAGAAGAGAGATAGATATGGATGTCATCAGCCAAAGGTGGTACTGGAGGCCGAAGGATCTGACAAGATTAGTGATGAGGTGTACAAAGAAAAGAGCAGAGTGCCAAGGACAGAGCCCTAAGAAACTCCTACGGGAAGTGGGGCAGTGTCAGAGAAGGACCCAAAGGTGAAGACAGAGAAGGAGTGGTGTTATGATCTGCCCTGTTTCTTTGTGTGCATTTTGCCCTGTGTTATTATTTGCCTTGTTTTCCTGTGTGCATATTACCCTGCTGTTATGATCTGCCTTGTATCGTTGTGTGCATTTTGCCCTGTGTTATTATTTGTCTAGTTTCCCTGTGTGCATATTACCCTGCAGTGCCTGTGATTCTCCTGGGGTACTACTGTTCAGCCTTTTCGGTCAGGGGTTAACTTGCACTGCTAGTTAATCACTCCACACCTGTCTGTGGCCTATATGTGCCTGCTGATTCCTGTATCCTTTGCTGGTCATTGAAGTTTTCTTGCCTGTTCATGTGATGTTCCTAGCCTACTCATGTGTCTCTCTGTTCCTGGATTACCTGCATGTTTCTGGCTGCTACTACAAACTGGTTTCAGTTAAGTCATCTGCTGCATTTCTTTATTATTTACTGCTTGTTTGCCAAGATCTGGAAATCCATTGTTCCATTCAGCCTGAACTGTTACTGTTTATTTTTGCCTTACCTGGACTTTACTTTACTGCAATAAACAGTTTAAACGTTTATATCACGTGTCTGGCTCCATGGCTATAATTAAGGAAGTGGTTGTGAACAGAACCCTAACAGAATGACCAGCCAAAAAGAAAGCCTTGGAGTCCTGTGAAAAAACCCTGCTTTAGATTTCACCTGGAACTCTCATTGCAATTGATTTCATTTGTTTTCTCCCTGCAAACATGTCTGCTCTACAAATGGCTGAACAGCCTCTGCTTCAGTGTCTGCAAACTGACATATTTTTGTTACGCTCTCAGCTGGCTCAATTTTCTGCTATACTTTTGGACCCACTCAGAAGACTATCAGAATCTGTTTCTCTGAAATCCAATACTGTTGATTTGCTTCAGCCAACTCTGTCTGCTGCTGAAACTGTGCTGCCAGCACATCTTAATAGTACTAGGACAAATTTGCATTTAACTAACAACTACAGTGTAACAGATGCCCGGTTCACAGGTGGTCCACGCCCCCACCTGACCGAAGCGGAGCGACGGCGCAGAATAGCCAACAAACTGTGTCTCTACTGTGCAAGTAATATACACTTCTTACAAGCCTGTCCTCTCCGCAGACCATGACAGCCTACCAAACCATCTTCTGTTGTTACTTCTCCGCATTCTGGATTTGTTTATACTTCTCCTATTCTGCTCCCTGGCATGAGACCCAATTTGCCAACCCCAGTTACCAGCTCTGAGGTGCCAGCTCCAGCCGTTTGTTCCGAGGTGCCAGCCTCTGTCTCCTGTTCCGAGGTGCCAGCCTCTGTCTCCTGTTCCGAGGTGCCAGCCTCTGTCTCCTGTTCCGAGGTGCCAGCCTCTGTCTCCTGTTCCGAGGTGCCAGCCTCTGTCTCCTGTTCCGAGGTGCCAGCCTCTGTCTCCTGTTCCGAGGTGCCAGCCTCTGTCTCCTGTTCCGAGGTGCCAGCCTCTGTCTCCTGTTCCGAGGTCACATCATCTGCCTCCAGCTCTGAGGTCACATCATCTGCCTCCAGCTCTGAGGTCACATCATCTGCCTCCAGCTCTGAGGTCACATCATCTGCTTCCAGCTCTGAGGTCACATCAGCTGCCTCCAGCTTGGAGCCTGCTGCCACTGTGTCCGGTCCTGAGCCTGCTGCCACTGTGTCCGGTCCTGAGCCTGCTGCCACTGTGTCCGGTCCTGAGTCTCCTGCTGCAGCTGTTGCACCCGAGTCTCCTGCCACTGTGCTGCCCGGTTCCGAGTCTTCAGCCGCGGCCTCCAGTTCCGAGTCACAAGCTGCTGTCGTTGTTCCTGAGCTACAGTCCGTTCCAGAGGGGGCGCTGCCCTTACAGTCCGTTCCAGAGGGGGCGCTGCCCTTACAGTCCGCTCCAGAGGGGGCGCTGCCCTTACAGTCCGCTCCAGAGGGGGCGCTGCCCGTACAGTCCGCTCCAGAGGGGGCGCTGCCCTTACAGTCCGCTCCAGAGGGGGCGCTGCCCTTACAGTCCGTTCCAGAGGGGGCGCTGCCCTTACAGTCCGCTCCAGAGGGGGCGCTGCCCGTACAGTCCGCTCCAGAGGGGGCGCTGCCCTTACAGTCCGCTCCAGAGGGGGCGCTGCCCTTACAGCCCGCTCCAGAGGGGGCGCTGCCCTTACAGCCCTCTCCAGAGGGGGCGCTGCCCTTACAGTCCGCTCCAGAGGGGGCGCTGCCCTTACAGTCCGCTCCAGAGGGGGCGCTGCCCTTACAGTCCGCTCCAGAGGGGGCGCTGCCCTTACAGTCCGCTCCAGAGGGGGCGTTGCCCTTACAGTCCGCTCCAGAGGGGGCGCTGCCCTTACAGTCCGCTCCAGAGGGGGCGCTGCCCTTACAGTCCGCTCCAGAGGGGGCCCTGTCCCTCCAGTCCGTTCCAGAGAGGGCCCTGTCCCTCCAGTCCGTTCCAGAGAGGGCCCTGTCCCTCCAGTCCGCTCCAGAGAGGGCCCTGTCCCTCCAGTCCGCTCCAGAGAGGGCCCTGTCCCTCCAGTCCGCTCCAGAGAGGGCCCTGTCCCTCCAGTCCGCTCCAGAGAGGGCCCTGTCCCTCCAGTCCGCTCCAGAGAGGGCCCGGGTCCATGCGGTTCAGCCCGAGTTGCCAGTCCATGCGGTTCAGCCCGAGTTGCCAGTCCATGCGGTTCAGCCCGAGTTGCCAGTCCATGCGGTTCAGCCCGAGTTGCCAGTCCATGCGGTTCAGCCCGAGTTGCTCTGCCGTCCCAGTGGGGGACTCATGCTCTGCCGTCCCAGTGGGGGACTCATGCTCTGCCGTCCCAGTGGGGGACTCATGCTCTGCCGTCCCAGTGGGGGACTCATGCTCTGCCGTCCCAGTGGGGGACTCCTGCTCTGACGTCCCAGTGGGGGACTCCTGCTCTGACGTCCCAGTCGGGGACTTATGCTCTGCCATCCCAGTGAGGGATTCTCCAGAGACTGCTGCTCAAGTTGAAGACTCCCCAGAGTTTCCTAGTGAGCCAGAATGCCCAGATGCCTCTTCCGAGTCATTAGATCCTCCTCCAGTCTTCTTTGATGGAGACATCAAACAGTTTATTTCGGTTCTTTAGCTTACCATGAAACTGTTTCAAGACTCGCCAGATGACTTTGCCAGCCAATTTAACCAAGTGGGTTTTATGATCATGAATTTTAGAGGGGAGCCACAGACCTGGGCCTTCTCCCTTTTAAATTCCAATAACCCCATTATCCATAATACCATGGACTTTGTTAACGCTGTGTGCAAGAAGTACTCTCCATCAACAGTTGAGTTTCCTGGTCATAGTTCTTCTGTTTCCATTCCAGCCTGTGTTTCTGCACCTAAGCTTATTCACAAGTCATCGATGTCTGTTGCTTCCATTGGTCAGCCTATATCTTCAAAAAATAAAAAGAACAATCACAAATAACAAACCTTGGTTACCGGCTTCATGGGCATTTCACCATCTTCTCATAAAATTAACAGTCCTGTTCCGACTCTAGGCTGGGACTCAGACTCTGAAAGCGAATTTTTGGAGGATACTAGAGTGTTAGTGGATGAACTTGCCAATTCTTCTGCTTCTGAAGAATTGGGTTTTCTCTGTACTCCATTAGAGAAGAGCCCAATTGTGTCTCCAGGGAGATCTTATAAAAAGAAAAAGAAGAGGAGAAAAACCTGAAAGGAGCATGTATGGAGCGTCTGGAATCCGCTCCTTAAAGGGGGGGCTATGTTATGATCTGCCCTGTTTCTTTGTGTGCATATTACCCTGCAGTGCCTGTGATTCTACGGGAAGTGGGGCAGTGTCAGAGAAGGACCCAAAGGTGAAGACAGAGAAGGAGTGGTGTTATGATCTGCCCTGTTTCTTTGTGTGCATTTTGCCCTGTGTTATTATTTGCCTTGTTTTCCTGTGTGCATATTACCCTGCTGTTATGATCTGCCTTGTATCGTTGTGTGCATTTTGCCCTGTGTTATTATTTGCCTAGTTTTCCTGTGTGCATATTACCCTGCAGTGCCTGTGATTCTCCTGGGGTACTGCTGTTCAGCCTTTTCGGTCAGGGGTTAACTTGCACTGCTAGTTAATCACTCCACACCTGTCTGTGGCCTATATGTGCCTGCTGATTCCTGTATGCTTTGCTGGTCATTGAAGTTTTCTTGCCTGTTCATGTGATGTTCCTAGCCTGCTCATGTGTCTCTCTGTTCCTGGATTACCTGCATGTTTCTGGCTGCTACTACAAACTGGTTTCAGTTAAGTCATCTGCTGCATTTCTTTATTATTTACTGCTTGTTTGCCAAGATCTGGAAATCCATTGTTCCATTCAGCCTGAACTGTTACTGTTTATTTTTGCCTTACCTGGACTTTACTTTACTGCAATAAACAGTTTAAACGTTTATATCACGTGTCTGGCTCTATGGCTGTAATTAAGGAAGTGGTTGTGAACAGAACCCTAACAAGTGGTTAGAAAGGTAGGAGATGAACTAAGAGAAGACAATGTCGGAAAACCAATGGAATGAAGGGTGTGCAATAGGATATGGTAATCGACTGTATCAAAAGCTGGACAAAGGTCCAAGGAGGAGTGAGGAGAGTCAGGGGTTCAAAAAATAGATAGGTGGGGTGAGAAAATATGAGTGTAAAGTGAGAGAGAGAAAAAGAGAGATGGATGGCTATCGCAGCAATAGGGAGGCTGCAAGGGCAAAAAAGGGAGCATGGAAGAATGACCGAGAACAGTGCACAGAGGTAACAAAATAGCAATGAAAAGAAATAGAGGCATGGTACACAGTTCCTAAATTGACTTTAAACTAGCAGCAAACAGTAATATGCAGTGTAACAATGATAGTGTACAGTGCAACAATGGGTCATGAATTAGAAATTGCAAACAGTGTAATGTAACACTGTAGCAGTATTAGGAAAATACACAAATGTGACACATTAAATTGATGTTCCCATATTCCCATGACAAAAATGAGGCTTAATCGATCAGTATTTTAGAAACATAATGGAACTTACTTTTGTCTTTTTTTTTTTTACTATTTGCTGTATTCTACATTAGTATTTTGCTTAATTACATAAAAAAATGTGCACCCATTGTCTTTAAATCAAGGACTCGCATTTGAAGGTAACATGAATCTTTTCTTGTTGTACAAACAACATGAACATTGAAGAAAATACATACAAAATATATACAATGGAAAAACCTAGAGCCTACTGACAGAAGGAAGCAATTTTATAATTATTGGACAGCTGTAAAACAATCAGAAGGTAAATACAACTTCTGTCTGTATGTGCGTGGGATATAGTTTTCCTGAAATACTCTATATAAATGCAAATTTCAATTAGAAAACCATGTGTCTCACAGTCATTTTGTAAATGCATTATACTCTGTTAGAAGCTGTAATATTCATCTTAACCTATATGGTGTTTCTAAAACAAAATAAAGTCATCTAGCTATGACTGCAAGGTCATATTTGATTTGATCAAAATACTAGAAAGGAAATGCAAAATATTGTTTATCACCTACTATAACAATATCTGTTTAATATCTACAGCAGTTGTAGCTGAACATATATCATTTTTAATGCAACAGCACACAGGATACCCCACTATGTTAAATTATTTGCTGTTGCAGCATCTTCATAGCAAGTAAGTGTTTGATGGGAGGGTGATGTCTGTATTATCCTGATTAGTATGCTTATTGAGATCTGAGTCAATGATTGAGACCTTGCTCAGTACTTATACTTTAGCAACCACTGTTCCCATGGAACCAGATATGTTCGCTGGTACTTGGTTGTCCCCAGGACTTAATCTTGAGTAGTGATAATTTAACTCAGGTAGGTGGGCACCACAGAGGACTAGGTAGTGGGATGCTTAGCAGAGATCTCTATGGCACCAGGGATACAGAATGTACCTCGACCAGATTAATCAGGTATACTGAGTTGCAGTGAGGTATAGTACCAACCACCCCCACAATAACCACTTTGAATAGATGAAGGATGTACTGCCAGTTGCCCACTCTTTGGGGATGGCGCTGGAGAGCAACACACAGTTCTAGGGAATGTTCAGAAGCAAGATTGAACTGTAAATCAGGATTGTAAACCACAGCTGACACAAGAAGGTCCAATGGAGCAGATAGCAGGCATCATGATATTGTGGCTGGGAAGTGGTATCACAGGCGAAAGGCCAAACAATAGGTAAAAAAAAGTTGGACCGGGCAGCAATAAACATAATTGGGGTCACAAGCAATAAGGTAAATCCAGACAACAATCAGCAGTGGTCAGGTCACAGGCAAAGTTCAAAACTGAGTTTCAGACAAAAAGCAGAATATACACAGGAACAGGAGCACGGAGAAGCAAGCATGTGAGCGCTATAACCGTCAATGGTTTAGTGAAACTGACAAGTATTTAAAGCAGTGGTATCTTATCAGGGCAAGTGTCAGATTAAGCTGCAGGTGAGTGGAGTTAATACGATCACTCCCAGGCTGACATCAAGACTACAGCAGCAGTACCGTAAACAGAAATTACCTGCTGTTCCTAAGAGGCAGTCACTTGAATACTCTCTGTATTTTATGATGGTAAATGGGAAGCTCTCTGTATTGTATATCAGTCTCTTGAATGCTCTCTGTTTTGTATATAATGGTCACTGTGGTGCTCTCCAGATTTTATATTGGTCTCTGCGATACTCTCAGTGTTGTAGATCAGTCACTGGAATACTCTATGTATTGTATATGGGTCCCTAAAATGCCTGTCTTGTATATATGTCCCTAAAATGTGCACCATTGTTGTGACTTCACCAACCATTGCATATTGCATTGACCTCGACAATGTAGCTAGGGATAATGGTGTACTAACCCCACCTACTTCTGTGTTGGTTCCATCTCTAATTCATTTGATACCACCTACATGAGGCCTCTTTCAAAATTATTTCCAGGACCAATTTAAGTTCTAAATCCACACCTGATTTTGTATTTGCTGGGTGATCAAAAAGTCCATCAGACAATAGGTGTCTCTTGCAATTCCAGGGATGATATTTTAGTGGATTCATGCAGCAACCCAGCATCAGTTGTCAAAAAATACCCAAACAACCAGTAAAATCATTTAAATAGGTAATTATTATGTAATCAAATATTTATATGAGAAGCTTACTTTTGTGCACATCTGTACATTCTACAACTTTGTGAAGGGTCCACTTATATTACAAAACGTTATAGCACACAAAGGGCCATCATTCATTCCACTGTTGGGGCCACTCACCATTTTGCATATGATGTTTCTTCTTTCATGAGGAATATTTTTAATCACAGCTCTGCTAATTTAACTATTTATGTTTACTAATAATTTCATTAATATTTAGATTTTGTAGTGTCAACAAGATTATTGTACCAATAAACTGTAGTTGATTTTTATTGCAAATAGTTTCAGTCATTTAAGCATTGTGACAAGATCGAATTGGGATTGCCATCCTCTGGGGTTGACAGTCGCATTTCAGCCAGATTAATCACATGAACCTAGTGTTTCAGGTTCAATAGCCTCAGCTAGTTTTTTTCACCAGCTTGCAAATAGAACAAAATATAAACAAAATCCTAGCCATCTGGCTACAAACTAATACAGAGGTATTACCGCTCTAGAGTGAGGGGCCAAATGTCCCTCACTTAAACCAAACAATGGAATGCACAGATCAAAGTTGCAGTTTCTCTCAGGAGCCACCTGTCCTCCTTCCCAGACAATGAGAGAATGAGTGAACTGCCTAACAGCCTTTTACAGGCACCACACAGGTGCAACTCCTGATTAGTCTGCTGAGAGACTGGCAGACCAGAAGACTCGGACTGGGCCCTATGTATGGAGTCCACCCTTCTCTCACCATACATAACATCAGAGACCCTTGCCATATTTTCCTACGTGGGAAAGCACTTGGAGAAACTTTTCCTCAGACACAAAAAAATTCCCTGGTGTTTTAAATATGAATGACAGGAATCTTTGACTTATGTACCTGCAATTCACTTCTTTCCCAGCGTTTCTGTCACAGCATCTAAATATCCCAGCACTTTATGTGTGTTTTTCTAGAAATTAGTCTAAGAAAGCATGTTTTGCTTAACCTGTGAAGATACTCTGCTAGATTGAGATAGCCTGCTAATATATAGTTACTGACCTAAACAGTTTGATGATCTCTTTTGTACCTTTTTTTGTGTTTGTGCTTTTGACCTTTCCCTTTGTCCATCTATCATTATTGCTATCAAGAATTTCCATCTTTTGCACTGAAGAAAGGAGTTTGGTCTGAGTGGAGGCAAAAAATTATGTCATCTAATTATGTTGAAGATGACTTTCCATTAACATTTTGAAAACACATTTTTTATGATATTTTTAGGAATCCCTTTAGCAAATTTAGCAAAATCCTTAAAAGTCTGGATTGCATGTTTTTTTATCCTCTATGTTTTCAAAATTTTGTTTATTTTTTATAGCAATCAGACTTTGACAAAAATTAAAATAATAAAAAACTTCACCAAGCCTCATCTAGAAAAGCTCATTATTTGTATTTGGGAAAATAATGCCAGCTAATTTGAGTCAGTAGTTGATAACAGAGGGCTGCATAAGCCCGAGGGTGTTTAATTGCCAAGATTGGGTTAAATCACCACATTTTAAATTCACCTCCCCCTCCATTGCAACATGGTTTTGTCCAGGTGGATAGTTACTGCTTTTTTATGCTTTGCTCTCCTTAATGATTCAGGCTCTAGAAATCTATTTATTGGAGAGGGGTTTGTGAGAACCTCCTCTTGAATTTTTGAAATTCCCAGCCACCCATGCCTTTATTATTTTTTATGTTTATGCAATTTTATTTGTAATGCACGAACATCTTTATTTGCAGACAGGACATAGTTATGCTGGAAAACACAACACTCGACAGTCAAGGTTTGGAGCAACAGATGGTTATGGAGCATGGTCCTTCATAATGCAGTAAATTGTGACACCACCCATTCATGGGGTCCTGGCCACCATCCTTGTGGGGAGGGGGAGTCCAGTACTGAGCCAGGGAGAATAGGTTCTTCATGTTCTGGTAGTGTAGGGGACGTAGGGCCACCCCACATTGGTTTATTTGTTATTTTGGCTGGAGCTAAGGGTTTGCTCATGCTTTCTTTGTCACCATTCCAATTAATTATGTCTATGACAACTTTTCACCAAATATGTATTCTGTTATTCATATAATTATAACATTTGTAGATTTAGTGTGATATGCAGAGCAAGAACATCAACTGTCAGGGCAACGTATATATATTTCTTATGCTTACTGCCTATTTACTATCTCTTATATCATTTTATTCCTCTTTTACTACTATCAGTGATCAAAGTGAAAATTTAGAAGTATGGCAATTAAGAAGTGATGGTATAGAAAATGTAAGTGAATGGAATGTTATAGTTTTACAATGAAAGCAGTATGAGTAGTGGCAGTATGGTATACAACCGTATACACCCCCACTTTGACCACTTACTGCTTTATATGTTTAGTTGTAATCCAAATATCACTGATGGCAAATAATAATAAAGAAAGAGCTTTATAATGTGAAGCATGCTGAAGTCACTGTTTTACACATTGTGCAGTTTGGTAAGACCTCTAATTATCTGTAAAAAAAATGAAAAAAAAAAAAACCTAGAAAACAATGGCACTTACAAACTTACAATTCTAACCTGATTTAAAAATATTGTAATAATTGTCCCTACTGCAGGTCTTCTGGGGGAGAAATTGCTGTATTACACTTCATTTGTTAATGATTATTCTAGCTTTATTAATTTAGCCTGGTGTGCAGATTACAACTAACATTGCCTCAAGTGTTATGTTGCAATAATAATAACATAAAACCAAATTGGTATCTCTTAATGCAAATTTATTAAACGTGTATAATATATTTGATAGTACATGTAAGTTATGGTATAAAGATGGTATAAATAGGAAATAGAATATTTTATATTAACCAGGTAATATTGCTATTATTCACTTTATGATATAATCTATCACCATCCTAAGTTAACAGAGGAAAAATTACAGATAATTTCAATAGCAACCACCCTATTTCCTCCACCCCAGAATTACTGATTTTGGTGTTAACAATATGAACATAAAGCTGCAGTGTGTCCATTAATAGAATGTATGAGAATTTTCATTGGCTTCTCACTATGATACAGTTACTTTTTGAGTTCTGCAGGGCAGGAAAAGATTTTAGCTATATTGAGACTTTTCATTTGGTAGCCCTCTGAGCCTGTTTTATGGCTTCATAAACTTTACTGTATAAAAAAGTCCAAGTAATCTACTGACAACTTCTATAAATTCTACTGTATCACATTATTTGTAACAGTATTAAGCAAACAAGAACATAGTTATAACAAATATATATGGAGCACAGTTCCTTTTACCATGTGGTAAAAGCTAGTGAACCTTGCACTACAAAAGATTTGCCAAATTGTTTCATATTGACCAAACCCAATGTATCACAATTGAGTTGCAGTATGCTTAGAGTTGACCAATGTTTGATCATGCTGTTTGTCTTAAAGAAATGTCTAAGGGCTTGATTCATTAAGGATCTTAAATGAAGAGGTATCTTATTTCAGTCTCCTGGACAAAACCATGTTACATTGCAAGGGGTGCAAATCATTTTTCTGTTTTGCACATAAGTTAAATACTGACTGTTTTTTCATGTAGCACACACATATCAACTTTAAATTTCAGTGTACAAATAAGCTATCAAGTATTTGTGTGCTACATGAAAAAACAGTCAGTATTTAACTTATGTGCAAAACAGAAAACTAGTTTGCACCCCTTGCATTGTAACATAGTTTTGTCCAGAAGACTGAAATAAGATACATCTTCATTTAAGATCCTTAATGAATCAGGCCCTACATCTCTATGTGGCTCTTTACATGTAATTGCTTAGACAGCACTTACCATAAAGTAACATTTGTAGAGTATGTATTTAAAAATGAACATGTTGGACATCCCTGTACTTGTATTTGGGTTTACATCATGAAGCTTCAATACTACAGCAAAGTGTGAGCTGAACATTTACTCATTTCCTACATCTATAATTTCAACAATTCAGATCACCTTTATTACACAAACACTGTACTATTTATGTTCCTTTTGACCCATGACAGTCTAAAATCACTCAAGTGCAAATTAATTGAAAACAATTTGCTCGCCTTATGTCTTAGCTCAAATTGCCCTGTGTGCTAATTAATGTAAATCACTGGGCGCATAAAGAAAATAGCAGAAAAACTGAAATTAAGGCATTAACCAAGATGCTCCTCAGTGATGCCAATTTTAATATTTCAGACAGTCTATAAATAATTAAAACTCTACCACTGCAAATTATGTCCTATTATGCAAATAAATAGCCGCCTCCCCAGTTTCATTAAATATTCTAAATGATGGACTATAAGAGGTACTTCACTCTTTCAAATTATATTTGACTGTATTTATTAATTGATTGCCTGTGGATTTATTCTCAACCTACATATTTCTGTGGCCAAATATTTTTTAACGGGCCTTTTGTAAATGTCAAAAATTCATCATTTTAAAATTTGTTGTGATTTGCTGTAAAACTATTCTGATATATGAATATTTACAAGCTGGCAAGTATTCTCCTTTTCATAAATGAATGCAATTTGAATGTGGTTATCTGACAAAAATACACAGCAGCTAGTATGAAATGAAATGAACAGTATCTTAATTTTGTGAATTAAACAGTTACAGAACTTATTGAGGCTGAAAACCTGTTAGCTTTAAATAGCTATTAATTTACTCTAGAGGTAACAAATGTATGGGTGTATTTATTTACATTTATTATGATAAATTAGCATATTTAATCCCTTATATTGAATTACGAAGATATAAAAGTTAGGGATAAATACAAACCCTTTTTTTAGGTATTTTCTATAGCATAATGAAACACACACTGTAATTGCATGCAATTAAATGAATTTACAAGGCACTTCAATTAAGTTTCATGCAGTAAACACAAATAATTATTAGGTTTCAATTTCATTTTTTCATTTACTATATGAAAAAATACATATACAGCTTATTTTGGTATTTCATCAATTACTTTTACCAGAAAACCTTCAAAAATGCTATTACTTAAGAACATTTGTTTAATAATACATGTACATTTGTTCTTTTGTTGTTTGACTAACTTCCACATTTTTGCTTTTGCTCTATGACAGAACAAGTAGAAATGCTAAGGAATACTTTGCAATAAACAAATTAATATATGTTAATTTACGAAGGAAATATTTATACTGAAGGGTTGTTCTGCAATAGCTGCCTATTAAAATTATAATATTATATTATTTGTCATGTGATTGGATATATACATACATTTGAAGAAATTATATTGTTTTGATTACTTATATTTCTGTGAGCTTTTTAAGAGTAATTTACACCCATTTTGCGATCATCTCTGTATCAGCCCCTTGTGTGACCTGCCTGACATTTTTTAATCCTATTGTATTCTTTCTGTATCATTTATACACTTCTTGTTCTCTAACTATCCACACCTTAATTCTAAACCCTGACTTACATACAGGTCCGATCATGATAATCGCAGGAGGGTGAAGCAAAATCCCTGAGGGATAAGTCATTACAAATGGAGATACAGGTGTAAGACCCATCTGCATACATAGGCGAGAAAATATAGTGAGAGAATACTGAATGTGTTTATTTTGAGCTATGGTTGATGAGTAGTGGTGCTGAATTCTTAAAAAGAAAACCACTTATTTGAAAAAAGAGGATATTGGTGTTACACTAAAATTTTAAGTCTATCTGTGTTAATAAATCTCTCCTTGACCTGGTAATACTCCAAGCCTAAATCAACTGCATTCATATTTGATTTTTTCTCCTGTTAAACTGTTTTAAAAATGTTATATACTTCATGGTACTTTTAGAGATAGACTCCATTATTACACCCATGACATGCCCCAGACAGTATACAGTACATCCCAAATGCACTCAGCATACTGTACAGTCTAAATGCTCTCATTACAAAGTACACCTCAAATTCCCTTCAGCCATTTCTTGTACAGTACAAATGCAATTGCTCACATTTACTGACTTTAACAAACAGCAGAAATCATTACTAATTTATGTTGTTCTATTATTTCACTTAAGTTGGATATGGGACATACAGGACCCATTCCTATCCTAATACTCTATAATTTCCCATATTAACCTAAAATAATAGATACAATGGTATGGTAGTAGCATGGAACTGGAGTTGAGTATGTCTTTATCTTCCTTTTAGTTAATAAAAGCTTACTGCCCTGCTTGCCTCTGGTGCAGGGCCGGACTGGCCATCTGGCACTTCTGGCAAATGCCAGAAGGGCCGATGGCTATATGGGCCGGCCCGACTCCCCCTGTCTTCTTGGTGGCTGGTTCCAGGAACCAGCCACTTCTGCTGCGCGCTCCCCAGCTCCCTCCCCTGTTATGCTGTGCAGCCAGTTACACTGGTGAGTGGTGAGTTTCCTGTTTTTTTTTAATTTGCTTTTTTTTTTACTGAAGAGGGGGGGGGGTCGCGGGGGTGCCGTGATTTTTTTTGGGGGGGGGGTCACGGGGGGGTCGCGGGGGTGCCGCAATTTTCGGGTGGAGGGGGTCGCGGGGGTGAGAGCCAGGGGGTGCTGGGAAAGGGGGTGAGAGCCAGGGGGTGCTGGGAGAGGGGGTGAGAGAGCCGAAGGGGGTGCTGGGAAAGGGGGTGAGAGAGTCGAAGGGGGTGCTGAGAAAGGGGGTGAGAGAGCGGAAGGGGGTGCTAGGAAAGGGGGTGAGAGCCAGGGGGTGCTGGGAGAGGGGGTGAGAGAGCCGAAGATGGTGCTGGGAAAGGGGGTGAGAGAGCCGAAGGGGGTGCTGGGAAAGGGGATGAGAGCCAGGGGGTGCTGGGAGAGGGGGTGAGAGAGCCGAAGGGTGTGCTGGGAAAGGAGGTGAGAGAGCCGAAGGGGGTGCTGGGAAAGGGGGTGAGAGCCAGAGGGTGCTGGGAGAGGGGGTGAGAGAGCCGAAGGGGGTGCTGGGAGAGGGGGTGAGAGAGCCAAAGGGGAAGGGGGTTCTGGGAGAGGGGTGAGAGCCAGGGGGTGCTAGGAGAGGGGGTGAGAGAGCCAAGGGGAAGGGGGCGCTGGGAGAGGGGGTGAGAGAGACAGGGTGGTAGGGGGTGCAGGAAGAGGAGTGAGAGAGCCAGGGGAGTAGGTGGTACAGGAAGATGTGTGAGAGCCAGCGGAGAAGGTGGTGCAGGGGGTTAAGTGAGAGGGACAAAGGAGAAGATGGTGCAGGGGCATAGGTAAAAGAAAGTGTAAAGGGAGAGACATCTTAAGAATGGGAATGTCAGGGATGCAGCCATCATAAAACACAAGTAGTAATGAAGAATTAAAATGCACAGAGGGGACAAGTGTTAAAAAAAAAAAAAATCAAGCCTTCATACTCCACCTATATTTTCTATACCCCCACTGCTAAATTTCTGCTTCGACCACTGCCCTCTATTCCTGCTCCCGACTGCCTTTTTGAGCTGACAGCTGCTGATCCCTCCTCGCCCAGCGTGCCCACTAGGAGAACAGAACACAGGATGCCATAATCAGGTAAGTTCATATATTTTCTCGTGTGCAATATGTTTTTAACCATCCTTTCTTGAACTGGGGACACTACAGCGTATCCAATAATGTTTAACACTATGTATTGCTCATTATTGCGTTGTAATGTTTTTTGCATATTTATCTGTACAGAGATTTTTAATTAAGAGCAAAAAACATTGCTTGTCATAAATTTTATCTGTAATTGTGTCAATATATCTATTTTTGTTTGTATTGTAAATGATGTATTAAGCTGCTCTTGGGACTCACACTCAGTATCTGATATGCTGTACCAATTTTTATTTGTGAATGAGTTTTTATCTGAGCTTTACTAATGATTTGGGAGCACTACTATGCAATAATATGATTTGTGGGCACTTCTGCATGACCAAATATGAATTGAGGGTAACACTATGTGGCATAATATGACCGTGGGGCACTACGATGTGGCATAATATGAACTGGGCACACTACGGTGTAGCATCATATGAACTTCTGCCAAAGGCAAGTCTTTCATTGTTGAATATGACGGGAGCCCAAAGAAGTTGCTGTATCGGGGCCCAAAATTCCTCTTGTCAGCCCTGCCTGTGAGTCAACGGGGTAGACGCCTCCAGGTAAATAATCTAAATGTTTCCTATCTAATCAAACTGATGGATCACATCCAATTATTTCTCACCCACCTCCTCTATCCCCCTTAATTTATATACTGTGTTATTTAAAATGAATAGAAAAGACGCATATCCAATTACTGTAGTAAAACAAAAATATTTTTCTCTGACATTTTGCTGTAGATGGAAATACTTTTAATGCGGCCGTGTGGGTTCAACTGATCATTCAATAGTTATGTTTTTTTTTAGATATATTAAAGTTTTATTTCATGTGGAATGATTCATGAAAATTCTGCCATTACTATTTAATGGAGGGAAAAGGGCACCTGTTACCTATATGTGTGTGTAAGTACTCTGTTCGTTGTTGCTATTTTGTGGGAGATTTGAAAAAAGCAAAACATTGTTTCCTACAGTGGCGCCTGTATAATTGGTGGTATTGCTGTAGTATGGGGTGGCATGGTGGTGGCAATGTTGTAGTGTGTTTGGTGCTTAGTATTGCTAATGAGTAGGAGAGGGTATTGCTATAATGTGGGGGGGTGATGCCGGACGCTGTAATGTGGGGGGTGATGCTGGATGCTGTAATGTGGGGGGGTGCTGCCGGTTGCTGTAATGTGGGGATGATTGATGTAGTATGAGTGTGTGTGGGGGGTTATTTATTGCTGTAATTTGGGTACTAATAATGTATTGTCATGGTGTTTATTGATGTAATTGGGGTGCTAACAATGTAATGTTGAGGGTCATTAAGAGAAATAAATACCCCCCCCCCACACACACACTCATATTACATCATGTTGTACTGCGCCAGCATCAGTGTGCAACAATATAGTGCATGGAACCCACAACACGTGGGCCTGTGTGCTTTAAATGCCAGGGCTGATTTTTAGTCCCAGTCCGGCCCTGCTCTGGTGCCATCTAAAAGTTTACATTGCCACCTTTTTATCCTATTTTGTTACTTGAGCAGACTGTACACTGCCTGTATCTAATAGCCAATAGAGGTATTTCATATTGTTATTTTGTATGATGACATTGCACATCATTTCTGTCAGAGGATAATACAAACATCCTCTATTGATGCTTGGATTCAAGCACATGGTGGTGGCTTAGAGAGCAAGGCATGGCGAGGGTTTACACCAAAAACCTGATGATGGAAATAAACAAGGCAGAATTAAAGTAAAACAATAAAGGTTAAAAAAAAAATTGGAAATGAGTTACTGAAATATTTCTTCAAAACTGTATAAAGTGTGTTCTTCCGTGAACATTCCAAACATTGGGCACATCATTATTCTCCAATCAACATTGGAAGTTTATTTTGATTTACAAATTTGTTTTTATTTATTATTTATTGATACTTTATATATGGCATTAATCATATTATGCAGTGCTGTACAGAGAATATATAATCATTCACATCGCTCCCTGCTCCCTTGGAGCTTACAATCTAAATTACTTACCATACACACACAGGGACACATGCATGCACACACATAAACACACAAGCAACCACAGACTAGGGATCCTTTACTCAAAAGCCACTTAACATATCAGTATTGCATACAATTAAGTTGCATATCTTGATGTTTGGACTGTCCTCTATATAAATCATTGATGGATTATTCCAGAGGTATTTTGGACAGATGTCAAAGTCCTTGGGTGAGTAAGGGGCACAGACCTTTTCAAAGGTCATTCCACATCAAATCGATGCAGGTTTCAAGCTGACCATTTCAGATTGTAATGAAAGTCAATATAATAAATGTTGCCATAGTTATAAAGAACCCCACAAAATCTTAGACTGATATGTAAACTGGTTTTGAAGTTCTATGCCTTTAAGGCTGCAACTTTTTAATGAAAAAGTGGCTTTTAAAATGTTTTTAAATTGCATTTGTAGTTTACCTAATTGAGCTAGAAATTTGTTCTCATTTTAAACCACTTTTTATGGGCTTTCATATGATATAGAACACAGTATGTTTCAATAAAAAATAAAAAAATAAAAATACATCTCAAAAATTGTTCATACTGTTGTTAACAAATCCCCAAAATTTTATTTTGGGATCATGATGGGATCATCTGCTACAAGAGCTTTCACTTTGGACTATTTGTTAAAATAATGAAAATGAGAACTATCTAGGCATGTTCATTTCTTTAAGTTTACCTCCTTAAACAATCCCTTTGATGTATATTATGTACAATGACACAATATGTTAATACTGATCTATTTAAAACATTTGTGATAATTTTTTTACGTCTTTCACATATTATAAGAAAGCTTACTACAGATCATTACCATTTGGTGCTGCTGCTCTGGATGGATGGAGCTATTTGATGGGTTGGAACTGGCTGAAGGCTTCAATTGTTTTTAACATTTTCATTTCAGAAAGGGTCTACATTCGACCTGTTGGAGTTAACGGATTCAACTTACACAGAACATCTACCATAGAAATCCATAAAACATCCAGCTTCCTTGGGTATGAAAAAGATGGTGATGGACCAGCTGGATGGAGGAATGTCACTTTCACTTCCTTTTTCTCCAGCATAAATGCTAGCCACCATTTCTTGTCATAGACAGCAGTTACATACCCTCTGCTGTCAGCAAGTGGGAGCTTTTCTTGTGATGCTGTCACAGTCTGTTCCAATGAGTTTTGTGAGAAGGAAAACGTCTTCACAAAGATTTTTGTTGTGGATGCTGCAGTAATGAAAGCATGGAATTTCTGGGACCCAAAAATGGTTACTGTGTTTTTGAAGCAATCACCTAGAAATATTACTGTCTCAATATGTACTTCTTTGTTGATAAAGTAAAGTGCATTCCTGTAATGTTTTCCTCTGCCCAGTCAAAAAGTTGTTGTGGTGAAAGAATCTGATTCTCATATGGACATTGCAAGCTTGCTCAGGATGCTAACTTCTTCAGCATGCCACCTACACCATCGCAAGGCCCTTTGCTATATGCATTCGCTGAAAAATACCACTCTGCTTCTATATCAAAATCATCTTTATTAGAGCATAAGTTAGCAAAGTTTTTCTTGTTCTTAAATTGTACTGCTGACCCAGCATAGAAGTAGGAAATCTTTTTGGTGTTTTTTTGGTTGTCTTTAACAAGTTTATGAGTTTCCTCTGGAAGCGGTAGACTGCTCCTTTGTTGTGTTCCAGACAGTCTATAACATAGCTAAGATGCTCAGTTTTTGTTTTTCTCTTGTAATACACCACAAATGGGAGAATCATAGCTTGAGCACTGGTCCAATGATAGCTCTGGGCCTTATCCTGCATGACAAATGAGTAGTTCTCAGCAAAATCAAGAGTAACTGCAAACTCTGATTCTTTTTAGGTTTTCTTTAATATGGTTCATGAATGAACTTTGTTTTTTTTACCGCAAAGTCATGATGAATCCTCACTGAAAGTTTGTCACAAATTAAACTAATGAACTCGGATATTTGCTTCCTAGGCAATTTCTAAAGTGCATCTGTCAACAGAAATCCATTGGCGGAACATAGCACTTTTTCATCAAATGCTTGCTCAACTAAGCTTTTGATTTCTGCAGTCCCAGGGCAAGATGTGCAGTCCCCTATGTGGCAGCTGATTGATGCTGAGTTGCAATTCACCTTTGCAAGACAGTCTTTGTATATTTTAATTTGTCTGTTTGTTAACGAGGCCAACCTAGCATTTTCTATCATAAGTTTCACTTTTAGATGAATTGTATACACACACACATACACACACACACACACACACACACACACACACACACACACACACACATACACACTGTGAGTGTACCATTCTGACCTGCCAAAACACAGTTATTTTGGTCGAAGCTCTGCAAATTTCAAAACACTGACTACCATGTTGAAAAACTTGTCTTTAAACAATCTGTATGCTTCTATTAAATTATACAGAATGAGCCTCTTTGAAACAAAAATTTTGCGACCACTGCTATCCTTTAATCCTTAAATGCTTTTCCATGGTTTCTGATCTGGAGTTGCCAAAATCCCTTTATCCTAAAAGAGATTCTTTGCTTGCCGAACCATGTAATTAGGACCATTATACTCACGCATTATTTTCCTAACACTCCATGATTCAGGCAAACGAGCTAAAATCATAAGTTTCTTTTTCCTGCTGGTTAAACTACTGAACTGTGCTTAGAGGTTGCTAAAGACTAATTCATTTGGAATCCCACTATCGCTGTCCGAAAACTCTCTATCATGAAAAACTGTACGTTTTATGGTTGAACAAATTTTCTTAATCTTTTCTGCAGAAAACTGCTAGTATTTTGCATTTTTAACTTTGACAGGGGACTCTTCTAGCTCTTGAAGGGATGTCTTAAGAGCCTGAATAGCCTCTAAATACTGTAATGTAAAATCTGGATATTTTTCACAATGTGATACTGCATTATCTTGAGAAACTGAACAATGCTCTTTTCAAAATGTCCCAACTTGTTTTCTGCACTGGCACCAACTTTAGCAACTTTTGACATTTCAGAAAATAATTTACACATCCATTCTGAAACAGTTCTCAACCCCTTGTTATTAGAAGTATGAGCAGCCTTTTTAAAGGGGTTGAATTCCTGTCACTTTCCTCCATCTTTATTCCTCTTTACTTCTCTAAACCAATTTAAACATCAACCACTGCAAACAGTGCTCAAAAACAATTTAAACACCAAAGCAGGCTCGTACTGGGCTGCCAGAGAGTTGGTAAAATAATTTCCATGTGACTCTGCTGAGGGGTGAGAGAAGCATGTGCTGAGCTCTGATTGGAGGAGGCTATCACATGCTCCTCTGACCCATGGAGATCAGCAGCAGCCTCATGGGCTGTGCCTTCTCTTCTCTGCCTTGCTAGGTGACTGAGGCTTCTTCTTGCAAGTACATTGTTGCTCCCACATCTCTGACTCCAGGTGGATGGGGTACGTAATAATGATGCTGATGCTGATTATTCCGACAAGACTTACCCCGACGTCTTGACACCGAAGGGCACCTTCCCGACCATGCTCCAGGACGACTGAGGTGCCAACCATTTGCGATGAATGAAGAACCCGTCGCAACTTGATGATGTCACTGAAACCGCAACTCTGTTATCGGTGCTGTTAAAGGGGTAATATAAGTATGCAGCCATGTACAACGCTTTGTAAAGTACATTGTCAAACCTATACTGTCCCTGCACCATTTGTAGTAGTCCATGGAAATGTAAAGGGCGGGAATATTCAACACAATTGAAGTGTCTTTCCATGTGGAGTATCTTTCCACTTAAATTTGCACAGCTGCGTAGAAGTGGGAGCAGGCACTGTCTGTTGAATTTCGTCCCCAAACACACCTGAAGGGGAATGTGCATTTCTCTAATGAAGTGAACTGTAAAATATTGTTTTGTTGATATTCTCAGATGTGTAGAGCCTCGATAAATACAGTTTTCACGAATCACTCAAAAATGAAAGCTCCTGTGGCAAATGATCCCATTATGATCTCCCAAAAAAACTTTGGGGATTTATTAACAACAGTATGAACAATTTTTTAAGTGTTTTTCAAAAATGTAAAACAATTGCCTTTTTTGAGAAAATAAAAAATGTTGCTTTTGACTTTTTAAATTTTTTTATTGAAACATACTACTGTTGTATATGATATGAAAAGAGGTTTAAAATAAGACTTTGCCCAACTCTCTAGCTCAATTAGGTGAGTTACAAATGTACAAAGGTATATAACTACAAAACCAGTGTACATAACTTAAGATTTGGGGGTTTTCTTTACACCCATGGCAGCATTTATTACACCAAATTTAATTGAATTTAGACAATTTAAGGTATCAATTGTTATAAAATTGTGTTGATTTGAGGTGGAATGACCCTCAAATCACATTATAGTGCATCATCATCATCATCAACATTTATTTATATAGCGCCAGCAAATCCCATAGTCATGTATGACATTGACACGATAAACTGAGCTTGGGTGATGATCCTGCTGTATATTGCAATGAAAGTGGTGCATTTTCAATCATGTGTTTTGCACACTGGAACAAGGCCAACTCATTATTAGACAGAGACTAAAATACTGTTTTGTGATTAAGTCATATATTGTAGCAGTTTGTATAGTTGTAAGTTTGAAATATGACATTTTGTTCCATTATACAAAAATCTGAGCACATGAAAGTCATGAACTAATGTGTTAGGCTCCTTGTCAAAACTATTTGACATTTAAAAACCTTTGACTCTTTCACATTATGACTATATTTTCAACATTTTCACTTCTCATGACAAGGGACTGATATGAACAGTTCCTGACCAGCATGAACCAGAGTCGGCCTCCACTTGAAACTATGCACATAGGGCTTTCTCATCTGAAGTAAACAAAAGCACTTAGGGAAAAAATGTACCTAACATGGATGACGAGTGATCTTTATTTCTTTATTTTCAGTCTTTAACTCACTACAATTCAGTCATGTCACTGCTTTGTGATTGATATACCAAATCATTAAAGCTCTGCTGACTTTGGATAAATGGTATTAATATACAGGGTAGTTATGCCACGTTTAGTAGTATACATAAAAAATAGGGAACCAAGCTGGACCATTCAATGGTGAAGATAAAATAATGCATTAACTGGAACATGAATATGAAATTGACCTAATGAATAGAAAAACATCTTTAAATTCCATATAATTGTTTTTTTGTTTCATATCTGACAATAAATTCTCCTATTGTAATATCGGCAGTATCAGCATTGGTGGATAGCTTTCTGACAAGATATATTTCATATAGGACAATTCTCAAAATTCGCAATTTTAAAAGATTCCACCATGATTTGAGCCTATTAAAGCGGATTTAAAACTGTTTGAGTACGTTCGCCAGACATACTGAGACTTTTCAATATGTTAATGTCAGTGGGATTCCCTGTTACAATGCAGAGGCACTATAGTACTATCACTATAGTTGTAACATTATTTACTACCTTATTTTCAGTCATGAACTAATCCAGCTAAAGAGTGCAAATTTGCACCTGAACAAACCATGCTGTAATGCAAGGGGTGGAAATACATTTTTCTCGTACATTCAGGGGAAAAACTGCACACATAGCACACAAATACCGGGCAGCTGTATTTTTACACTGCAATTTAGATTTGAGCTAGGAAGTACCCTCTTGCAACACTTAAGGGCATATTCAATTGTCGGCGTAAACGGCAAAAATCTTGCGCTCCGTAAAAACCTTTATTACGGTAGTTTTCTCGCTGGATTTCAGCTCGCAGCTCCCTGAGCCGCGAGCTGAAATCCAGCTTACTATTACCGTAATAACGGTAATAGTTTTTACGCGGCGGGATATTCAAACAATTGAATATGCCCCTAAAGGTGCATAATGTATCAGGTCTATGGGAATGAATTAACCAAATTTTACCTCATTCGCATATATTTTAGCATTCAGGCTTATTTTTTTATTGAATGGCTTTCAATTAAAGTAAAGATGTATGGATAGATTTATCATATCTTCTCACAAGGAAAGTGGAGGTGTAGCCCAAAGAAACTATTCAGATTCTAGCTATCATTTATTTAGTACATTCTAGAAAATGCTACCTGGAATTTGATTAGTTGCTATAGGCAACACATCCATTTCTTTTTAGAATGTTTGATAAATTTACACTCAAAACTTTCACTCTATTTTAATAAATATATATTTTATAGAATAATCACCATTAATTTGTATCTGTTTAGTGCCACCAATGTTTTTTTCATAAAAGTATCACGTTTTGGCTAGACCACACACTTATAGACAAATATTGTGCTAGCTTATAGTCATTGCAACATAGATTTACATGTTATATTCATTTTAGTGGGAAACATCTCTAGTGTAAAATTTAAATCATGTTTAGGCATGTGAATATGTAGTTACAGTACATTTAGCAGAATATGTTTTAGATAATTAAATCCCCTGTCTTAGAGTTCTCACAATTAAACCTACATTCTCATTTCTCTGGTTGAATCAACAGTATTGTGTATGTTATAGACAATTTCTGTTGTAAATCCAACCCTCCAGCAATTAAAATGCACTTTGTTTTACTGAACATGAAAATATATTTGGCAATGATCAAATATATTTAGAATGTGTTAGGGTTCATTTTGGGGCCTCAGATGTTCAAATTGTCCGATATTGCAGCCTGTCGGTCTTGTGTAGAATTAGAAGCAATGTCAGTCTAAAACACAGACGTAAATTGCATCTAAAAAACGAAACATTTTACTTGGATAGGTTGAGTTGTATGCATCTGAGCTGATCATACTCATTATCAGTTCATAAATTAAACCAGTGGTTGAGCATCCACAAGTTTCCCATCTCCTGACAGAGCCTGTGCGTCAGAGTATACATAAGTTGTAATTGCTCCAACACGCCTATAATGTATTTAGTCCACGCTTACATGCCTCCTTCTACTCCTAGGGCCTGATTCATTAAGGATCTTAAATGAAGAGAATTCTTATTTCAGTCTCCTGGACAAAACCATGTAACATTGTGAGGGGTGCAAATGAGTGTTCTGTTTTGCCCGTAAGTTAAATACTGCCTGTTTTTTCATGTAGCACACACATATCAACTTTAAATTTCAGTGTACAAATAAGCTATCAAGTATTTGTGTGCTACATGAAAAAACAGGAAGTATTTAACTTATGGGCAAAACAGAACACTCATTTGCACCCCTTACAATGTAACATGGTTTTGTCCAGGAGACTGAAATAAGAATACTCTTCATTTAAAATCCTTAATGAATCAGGCCCCTAGTCTCTGAAGAGAGATACTTGAGCTGAAGGTAACATTATATACATTCTGCTAGAGTGTATAGTACTAAATAATTCCAGCGCTAACCAAAATGGATGTTACAATCTAGAATTAAAATGTATGTGTGCATAAAAACATGATTGACAACAGATACAAATGTAAGATTTTTACTTGGATAGATAAGATAAAACAATATTAAATAATCACATAAAATTTATGTAAAAAATATTATAAATTATAATTTGTAATTTATAATATTTTTTAATGCAATTTTTTGTGATTATGTTCTCATTGATGTTTTTTGCACACATACATTTGAATTATTGTACAAGGTGTAAGAGGGTTTAGAATTTGATCAAGAAAAGTATTAGTCACAAGCAAGATTCGCTGCCCCTTTTATATTGTGCTAGTTCCTGATCTAGTGAAGGGAAAAAGTAAGCTTGGCTGTAATTTGGGTCCCACATATTAATTAGTTTAACTAGAGATAATCTGGGATAATAAGCTTTCTGCCCATTTTGTTTGTTATTGCCTCAGCTAGTCCAAATCATAAATGATAGAGAATGAGAATAGATAGATACTCCTTTTTATTTTGTTTTGAGTCACAGGCATGGTAGACAGTGAGTGTTATATCTCCTGGATCATAATTCCTTTTGTTTTTTTCCTAGACAGTGGATTTCCTGGACAAACACAATACAGCACAACATCTACTTCAGAGAGAAAAAGATATTGGAACTTTCAAATTTCAACTTTGATTGGAAGTCTCAACTTTGATTGCGTATATGCTTATATGCATGAGGATCATAGATGTAATAACAAGATTTTCAGCAGGTCAAGTTAACAAGACTCCACAGAGTGCAACTATATTTTAATAAATCTACATAACACTGGAGAAGTTTAGTAGGACTTAAACTAAGGGTTAAGCATAGACATAATGCTAGGCCCAACTTTTTAACTAAAGTTCTACTAAGTGCTTAAACAGCAACAACAAAAATGAGGGAAACACTATCACTTTTCTATTTGTTAAGTAAACTACTACTCTCCATTTTATATATGCTACAGAGGTTCCAGTATATGTCAACCAGATGTTTGTGAGATATCACTAATATATATACCGACACCACAGTATACACACTGATTTATATCGCCTGAGACATTTATATCGCCTGAGACACATCTAGAGACGGCGGAGCGCCTTTAATTACGGGAGTTACTGAGCTTAATTCAAAGTACCACACGGACAGAGATGAGCGCAGTCATCCAGGATATCAAAGCTGAGGTCACAGCTTTAGGCTCTCAAACTGACTCTCTTGCACACAAGGTTGACAAGGTTTGCAGCTACCAATAGTCAGTCGAAAAGCAATTAATGGAGATGCGTCAGACTGATGTGTATGATCACATTGAGGACATCGAAAATCGCTTGAGACGCAACAATGTCCGTTTTAAAAACATACCGGAGCTGATTGATACTGATGCTCTGCCTAAGTATCTTGAAGGCCTATTCTGCCAGTGTCTACCAGACTCTCCTGTTTCAGTCTTCCAGCTGGACTGTGCTCATAGAGCCCTCTGTACTAAGCCAGCTGCAGATCAACCTCCTCGAGATGTGATCGTGAGATTCCATTATTATAAAGTCAAGGAACAATTCATCTCCTCAAAGCGCAACACCCAATGATCCCTTACTCGGTGTCACTCACCAGATCGTTGGTTCCTCTAAGCCAAGATCTAAGTCACTGATTGCTCTGCCGGCGCCCGTGCAATGCCGCGATCGTCCACCATCTTAACTATGTTTTTGCGCACGTGCAGACCTGAGGACTGTTAAAACCTTCACCCTCTTCTCCTTGGTTCACTAATTGCCTCTCACTATTTAAGGCACCCCTGTCCTACTTCCTTTGCCTGTTCTTGGTCCTCATTCTGCTGAGCTAACCAAGGAGTTCTCACCTCCTGGATCGGGTTACCTGCCTGTTGTAGAATCTCTCCAGTGTACCCGCTACAATACCTGTCAGCCGCAGACATGTCCACGTTACCTTGTATCGTACCTGCAGCCTGGAAAAGTCTAATCTTCACATTAGTGGTAATGCCTGTCAGCCGCAGACATCTCCAGGTTACTGTCACTGACTCAGGGTATTTGCTTACTGGTTTTTGCACTACTCACCAAAGAGGCGCGGAGTCTAACGTGTCCCAGGTCTTCACCAGGAACCCCCGCAAGGGAGTATGGTCTTAGCTGCGGGAGACACGCAGGTCGCGGTCCTCAGAGGGAGTAACCAGTGAAGCGATAGATGAAAACGGTGTCAGGCAAGCCGGGTCCAAACCGAGAATTCAGGAGATGCCACAGGGGAAATCCAAAGCCGTAGTCAAGGTAGCCGGGTCGGCGTCAGAAGTGCAGGAGGGAGTAGTCAATCAAGCCGAGGTCAAATTCACAAGAAGCACAGAACAGGAGTAGTCAGTAACAAGCCGGGTAATACACAGGAAACACTGGAGAAAAGTACACAGGAACGCTGGAGCTAGGATGAGACCTAATACTCTGGCACTATTCAAGTGCCAGAGTGAACTTAATATAGGGGCTGCTAACCAATCATCGGCGGTGGTGACGCTGAACACCACTGCCGGAATTACTGAGAAGCATTCCATTGCCTAGCAACGGAACGCGACCGCCGACCCGGAAGTGCGCCCAGTTGCCTAGCAACCGGCCGCTCAGCAGCAGAAGCAGGCGTCCGTCCCTGTGCGGCGGACATAGCACAGGGACGGCGTCTGACAGTACCTCCTTCCCTACATTGTTGGATAGATCTTTGCTTAAGGAACTGTTTTAATAGCCGCGGGGCGTGAAGATCTTCTTCTTGCACCCAGGATCTCTCTTCTGGCCCAAAACCCCTCCAATGTACTAAGAACTGGTGCCGTCCATGGAGGACACGAGAATCCAGGATGCGACTTACTTTAAATTCTTCACCATTGGTAGTCCGTATAGGAGCTGGACGATGAGGTAATCCATGGAACTTATTGAGTATCAGTCGTTTAAGAAGAGAGACATGAAAAACATTGTGGATCTTCAGGGAAGAAGGTTACCGGAGTCTATAGGTTACTGCATTGATCACATGAGTTATGGAGAAAGGCCCGATATAACGAGGAGCAAATTTTTGAGAAGGCACCCTCAACTTGAGGTTGCGTGTGGACAACCATACTTTATCGTTAACCTGTATTAGAGGAACAAGTCTCCGATGATGATCTGCAGCTTGCTTGTAGCGTTGAGAAGTCTCTTGGAGTTTAGTTTTACTATTTGACCAAATCTGTTTGGTTGTCTGAAGAAAAACATCGTAACAAGACTTCAAGGTCTTGGTTAACACGCTCCGTTTGGCCATTGGTTTGTGGATGATAGCCGGATGAGTACTTGAGGTCGGAACCAAGTATTTTACAAAAAGCCCTCCAGAATTTGGAAACAAACTGCACTCCACGGTCTGAAATGGAGTCTGAATATTTCCTTAATAAAGATAAGAGCCAACTGAGAAGCAGATGGTAGAGCGGGCAATGGTACAAAGTGGGCCATTTTAGAGAATCTGTCCACAACGGACCAAATAGTGGTGCATCCATTGCTGGAGGGAAGGTCAGTGATGAAATCCATGGATATGCTTTGCCAAGGAAAATCTGTAGTGGGAAGTGGTTGAAGGAGCCCTGAAGGGGCCAATCTGGAGTTCTTACAACGAGCACATGTATCACAGGAGGCCACAAAACTTCGTACATCCAAATGCAGAGCCGGCCACCAAAATCTTCGACGAAGAAATTCGTAAGTTTTATTTACCCCGGCGTGTCCTGCCAATTTGGAGGAATGTGCCAGCGGAGAGCTTTGATTCGTAAATTAGGCTCCAAGAAGGAACAACCCCTAGGGGGTGTCCTGGCAGAGGTTTTGGTAAGGGCGATAACCCTGATAGGGGTTAGAATGGGTAGAGGCTCCAGGGGAGTACAGAGGTCAGTATTGTCAAAAGTTTGAGACAGAGCGTCTGCTCGGATGTTCTTGGATCCTGGATGGTAAGTCAGGATGATATTAAAGCGTGCGAAGAACGATGCCCATCGAGCTTGACGTGGATTGAGGCACCGAGCCTCACTGATATAGAGCAGGTTCTTATGATCAGTAAAAACTGTTACTGGATGATGTGAGCCTTCTAATAGATGTCGCCACTCCTCCAGGGCAGCTTTGATTGCGAGTAACTCTTTGTCACCAATGCCATAATTCTTCTTGTGAGATAAGCATTTTTTAGAAAAGAACCCGCAGGGGAGATGAGAACCACATTTAGATTTTTGGAAGAGTACTGCCCCAATACCTATAGCGGAAGCGTCAACCTCCAGAAAAAAGGGTTCGGATTGATCCAGTTGAGAAAGGGCTGGAGCAGATGAAAAGGCTTGTTTCAGGAGATTAAATGCCTTCAGGGCGTCCGAAGGCCAATTTCTGGGATTGGCTGATTTTCGTGTTAGCGCGGTTAATGGCGCAATAATGGAAGAGAACCCCTTAACAAACTGCCTGTAATAGTTGGCGAACCTAATAAATCTTTGAATGGCCTTGGTGCCTTGGGGAAGAGGCCAGCTGGTAATGGCAGATACCTTTTGTGGATCCATGCTTAATCCTGATCCTGAAACAATGTACCCTAGTAAAGAGAGTTGTTCAACTTCAAAAATACACTTCTCTAATTTGCAGAAGAGTTGGTTGACTCGTAGTCGAAGTAAGACTTCTTTAACGTGATGTCGATGGGAGATAACATCTCGGGAAAAAATCAGGATGTCGTCCAGGTAGACAACGACGAAGTGATATAAAAAGTCTTGGAAGATCTCATTAACAAAGGATTATAAGAAAGGGCTGGGACAGCCTTCGGTTAGATTATACCTATTTAAGACAATGAGTGAACATATGCTGTCTGCTTAAATCGGGTCCCACTCTCTGCTCTCTAATTGTTCATATACTTTTGTTACACAAATAGTTGACTTTGTTGTGAGTCTTCACTAACTGTAAATTTTGCATTATTAAATTTTTCAATGTCTACAATTGTGAATGGGCGCCCTGTTTGTGTCCGGGCAGATGTCCCATTGTCTCCTTTTCAATTGGGTCGCCTAAAATTTTTTCTATAAGTGTATCACACTGTGGTCCACCCTCCCGATAACGGTGCCCGCACCCTGTTGGTTCACTCACTGCTGCATGCCTCCCCCACGAGGTTCAACATTTCCCTTCACCTTTTATAACTTGTGCATTTACACTTACACTACATCAACACTTTGGTTTGTTAGCAACTTCCCCCGCAAACCCCTCTGACATACAGGATGTGTCCTACTGACCTTGATCTGGAGGGCGGCCTTACGCCCCTCGGACACCTCCCTACCTACATTCCCTCTACCTTACTAACATCCCCTTCACTCCTCATTTTCTTTTTTTTTTATCAAGTTCTCTTGCATTTCATGCTACGCCTCCCACCTCAATTGCCGACATGACTATTAAGGTTGTATCACTGTATGTGAATGGGCTCAAAATCCCCCAGAAGCATATCATGGCGCTACAACATTTTAAGCGATTAAAGACTCCTATAATCTTATTGCAAGAAACACACTTTACCCAAGCTCACCCAGATCTCACAAACAGGACGTTTCTTCAGGACTTTCATTCTACGTCTCCCCGAAAGACTTGTGGTGCGACATTTCTAATTCACCACTCAGGTTCTTTCACTGTGGACTGGTCGGTTCTCAATGACCAGGCCAGATATACGATTGTAACTGGATCACTGTCCCAAACGTCTGTTTCGATTGCTTCAATGTATGCATCAAATGCGGGTCAAGGTCCCTTCTTTACTGATTTTTTTCACTAACCATCTTCAGTCTAACAGGGGGCACATTATTTTTGGTGGAGATTTCAACACCATACAAGATGCAAAAATAGATTGTTCGCCGGTTCCTCCTCCTTCGGCACGCCCACTTAGAGAGTCACGTCAGCTTGCCTCCCCCTTCCAGGACTCTCCTACCTCCTCCTCCTCTATTTCTGTTAATAACACTACTCTCGTTTCTGTCCCTCAAGTCTGATGCCTTGTGGTCATCCTTGATTCCTCCCTCTCCTTCATACCTCACACTCTGTCCCTCTCAAAATCCTGCTACTTCCATCTTCGGAATATATCCAAGATATGCCCCTTTCTCACCACGTAAGCCCTGAAAACCCTTGTTCACTCGCTTGTAATCTCTTGCCTTGACTGCTGTAACCTCCTTCTCTCTGGCCTACATGATTCTCACCTTGACCCTCTTAAGTCTAACCTCGATGCTGCTGCCCACCTCATTTTTCTCTCCCGTCGATCTATCTCTGCTGTCTCCCTCCAACAGTCACTACATTGGCTCCCATGGCCTACAGAATTAAATTTAAACTCCTCACCCTCACATTTAAAGCTCTTAATCAATCCCCCCTCCGTACATCTCCAATCTCATCTCTACATACACTCCTAGCCGTCCCCTCTGCTTTGCCTGTGACCGCCACCTCACTACTTCTTTGATCACCTCTTCCCACTCCTGTCTCCAGGACTTTGCCCAGGCTGCTCCCCAGCTGTGGAACGATCTTCCACGTACCATCAGGTTAGCATTTACTGTCAATGGCTTAAAGTGTGCCCTTAAGACTCATTTCTTTATTAAAGTCTATCAGTCTTCCTCCTAACTCCCATGTCCCGGCTCTCTCTCCAAGTTAGTACCGCCCTATTTGTGTCTGCCCCTTTCTTTTAGGATGTAAGCTCTCACGAGCAGGTCCCTCTTTCCTTGTGTGCTCCTTCTACTATTCCATCACCCTCTGTTTCTCTTGACCGTTGTTAGCCCTGTTTTCTTAAGCTTCGGACTACTTCTCACTGATTTCTACCATCACATCTACTCATTGTCCCAGAAATAATTTAATTTGCATTACCATGTTACATGCGCGTGTGTGCGTATATATATTTATATATTTTTGTTCTTCATATTTTGTTCTTTATGTATTATGTTGTGTCATGGGTCACTGTTTTCTGTATATGTCATGTACGAATCTGCGGACCCTTTATTGGCGCCTTATAAATTAAAGTTAATAATAAATAATAATAATAATAATAATAATTGCCTCTTTACTTAAGCTTCATGACTTCTATGACATTCCCAATCCACAGCTAGAATTAGAAACAACCAAAATATCTTGGGTATTTCTTCTGACATAAGATCGTCCAAAATCACTCTCTATGTGGAAAATGTCCTACTCACTTTAACAACCCCCTACTCTTCGATTCCATCCCTACTGTCCGAAATTAGAGACTATTGCTTGCTTTCCAATTATAAGATAAACTCAGACAAAACCGAACCCCTCGCTCTTAATTTTCCTGCTCGTGTCCTACAGCACTTACAAGACACTTTTAAATTTACCTGGCAACCACTCCAGATTAAATATCTGGGGATCAACCTCACCACACACTATGACAAACTATTTGCAGCCAATTTCCCCTCCTTAATCGCTTCTCTAAAACAGGAACTGCGCTCCTGGAACTCACAAATCATCTCCTGGATCAGCAGTGTGAATGCAGTAAAAATGAACATCTTCCCCGGGCTCCTTTATTTATTCCAGACTCTGCCAGTCTGGGCCCCATCTACAGTCTTCAAAAATATACAGTCCAGTGTATCCCACTTTGTTTGGTCTGGAAGACACCCAAGGGTCTGCCAGATGGTCTTGTATCGCCATGCTAAAAAGGGCAGGTTGGGTCTACCCTGTATTCAAAAATATTACCTGTCCTCCCATCTAATGCAGGCCATCTTGGCCCATGCAAATCTCCATACCAGACTATGGGTAGACATTGAGGCTGACCTATTTCATCTGCTTCCTCCTTACACCCTGTTCTGGTTATACACACAGCCTCCCCCCCCCCCAACCAAACACGATACACTTCTCTCTCTCAATATGGAGATGCTGCACTCGGACTTTCAAACTTATTAAGAACCCAGAGAGAATGTTTCCTCCTGGTCTCAATTCCAAATCCTTGATATCCTGGACAAAACATAACTTGCTGACATAATCCCGATGGGATGTTTCCCTGGGTTCCCTGAGCTCCGTGATCGTCTTAACCTCCCACATTCCACTTTCTATCAATATCTACAGATCCGTCACCTCCACAGCTCTCAAATTGGTCAATATGTACCCTATTGCCCATCCCCGTTAGAAACTTTCTGCCTTCACTAGTCCTCCTCTAGAGGACGCATATCCACTTCTTATGCTCTTCTGATGCAATACAATGAGCCGACAATGAATCTCATGAGCTGCGTTGGGAGGAGGACATGGCTGAAACCTTTGAAATAGAGGAATGGAAGTCACTCCGGGAAGCAGTAGCCAAGTCTTCAATTTGCACCCGAATTAAAGAGAACTCATACAAATTGTTTTGCTGGTATTTAGTCCCCTCCAGACTGAAGGCAATCTATCAAACATTTACAGATCTTTACTGGCGCAATTGCGGCCAATGCGGTCCCCTGGCCCATGTTTGGTGTAACTGCCCTAAAATAATGCCCTTTTGGCGAGAGGACCTTACCCGTAAGATTACTCAATTGCAATTTCCATTTCACCTCTCCTATTTCCTTCTCCCATATCTCCCCTCTGGAGTCCACAGACTGAGTGGGAAACTACTGAGCCCCATTCTCACAGCAGCTAGATGGCTAGTAGCCATGAAATGGAAGCAGCCAGATCCTCCAACTGTCCCAGCTCTAAATAACAATATTTGGCAGATCCACAATCTACAGCATATAACTAGCATCATAAATGATCGACCCAACCAGTTCCTATGGACCTGGCAGTCCTGGTATACTTATTTCCATGATATCCTGTTCTTATTTCCTGAGTTCCAAGAAAATGTTTAGAGAACTTGATCTTCTCTACTGAATATCTGCCTTCCTTTCCGCCCCACTACTTATCTTCCCAAGAAGGAAGTAGTCAGTTCCCTACTCCCTACTGCTCCTGCCTCCTTCTTCCTTTTATTCCTCCTCTAGCCCTTGTCTCTGTCTCTCTCAACATTACTTGCATCAGTCTACAATTTCTTGTTCGCAAAGAGGTTTTTATGTATTAAACTTCTCTGAGTTACACATAAATGTCATTCTAAATGTTTAGATTCCAGTGCTTTTCCCTTACTCACTCACCCACATTTTTCCTTTCTGTACCCCCTCCCCTCCCCCATTTATTCTGAAAAATCTTAATAAAACTTTATTTAAAAAATAAATAAATATAGAACCGATCAAGTGGTATATCTACTAAACTACGGGTTTGAAAAGGTGGAGATGTTGCCTATAGCAATCAATCAGATTCTCGTTATCATTTATTTAGAACATTCTACAAAATGACAGCTACAATCTGATTGGTTGCTATAGGCAACATCTCCACCTTTTCAAACCTGCAGTTTAGTAAATATACCTCCAAGGCTGAAGAGTGGATTTTGAATCCCCTGCAGAGGGTAAAGTCTCACACCAGCTGATGTCACAGATATGATCAAAAGTCAGCATCGAGATGGGTATATCTTTCTCCTATGTATGGGAATTAGAGCTTTGTCTACAAAAAGTAAGCTGTATAGCCCGGATGGCACTTTGAGGACCAGGCAGAGACCAGGGAGTAAATTTTTATACTCCCATGTTGCTCTAGCAGGAGTTGAGGGGTCAAACTGCATATATTGCAGTAGTGTTTCAAAGCTGATCTGGTATATTTAGATGGATGGTGAGCACAAGTCTCCAATTTCCAAATTAAGTAGCAGTGCTTGGCCTGATTAAGGCACATGGAAAAGTTCAGAGGGGCCACAAGGAATCCAAAGTATAAATTAACGTTCTGGATGCTATTAATTTTTACACGACTGATGCATTTTAAAAGTACTATTAGTGCTTCAAAGCTTTGGTAGATAAGAAGTTAAAAAAGTGTTCTGCTCCCAAATGTATTAAGGCCATTCTGAGCAGATGAAATTTTTAATCTGGTGATACTTTGCAATGTATGTGAAGGTAATAAAATATCTATATCTGTGCTGTTGTTTTTAAAACTAACAACATACAAACAGTTAAATAAGATTATTATTTTTTAAACAATCTATTGTTGGAGAAAATTATGCTAATATTGGGATGTATTGGTTGCTGGACATCAGTGACATATTTTTGTGAGTCAATTACTGTAAGTTTAAATCATATGATTAAGTTGTATGTTTATATGTAAACATACAAAGATACAAAATGTGACATAGATGTTCAAAACATTTTCTGTTTATATGTATTTATATATAATTATATGCAAGCATAAACCCCAATGCGACTGTAGAGAGGTGGATAGAACTTTGTGTGACTCTTCACATCAAAAAACAGTAAGATGTATGTTTACTAAACTGCGTGTTTGAAAAATTGGAGATGTTGCATATAGCAATCAATCAGATTCTAGTTAGCATTTATTTAGTACATTCTACAAAATGACAGCTAGAATCTGATTGGTTGCTATTGGCAACATCTCCACTTTTTCAGACACGCAGTTTAGTAAATTTACCCTAAGTGATTTTGAGTCTGTTTGTAAACACCAGTGACCAGGTTAATATGAAGTAAAGTACATTCAGGACATTCAGGAAAATAGTCAGATAATCCAAACCATGGAACTGGACAGACAGAAGACAAGCAGAGTCTGGGGCAAACAGAGTCCATTATAGAACTCCAGCAGAATACATTACTACATCCACATCAGACATAATCTGTGAAACATGATACAGTTCAATGATATGAGCCACATGTTGTTCTTTCTGCAATCACTGTAGCGGGACCATGGTGATTGGCAGTGTTAGCGGACTCTAGGATTTGATAATTCCTCTGTTGGGTTCAGTCTTCACTACAAGATAGATCCATAGGGCCGTATTTAGAGTTTGATGCATTTTGTGCTCTGAATATATCGTAAGGATTCTATTGCAAAAAAATACATACTTGTGTGTGTAGGTTGAGTCATATATATCTCCAACTATAAAAATGCAGTTTTTCTATGTCAAGCATACACATATGTATATATCTTCTTAATGTAGGGATACAGCTTGACAGTGTTAGTAGTAAGAACAGAATTCAAATGATTCGTAAACAATATAATAATGTAGTGAAATGTGATTATATTCAAGAGAGAATATTGTCTTGACAGTGCTAATAATACATGTGACAGCTGTAATTTCCATAAAAAATATAATTACATACAAGCACCTTCAAAACTGTTGTTTACCACTTTTAAAAATTAATTGGGCATCTTCTTTCCTGCATAAGTACAATTATTAATGAATGAGAGTCACATTTGCAACTTAAAAGGTAATAAAAACTTTCATATCTGTTGTTTGCCTCTTTAAATTAAATAGGAATTTCTTGCAGTGGTTGAAATAGAAATGTGAAATAAAAAGTGCAAATAGATGGCTGTAACTTGATATTACATAGCAGTGATGTTAATGAATTTAGTTCTATGTAGAGATAGAAGACAGTCAGAAGTGGCTGGGTACTGTCGCTGATTGTTATCATTATCATCATCATCCTGTATCTTTGCTCCAGCACATAAGTACCCGCAAGAGATACACCTCTTAAGAGACATATCTGGAGACACATCACTATGTTTCATCCCCAGGTGGTGATCTACACTTACATGAACATGTTCTTACTGTACCAAACAAATGCTTGCCTGATGCCATTCCTCCTTTCAAAGCATAATGTGCTGCATGTCTATGATGCTCACAAATCTAAATGCATATGCATTCTGGTGCACATTGATTGACATATGCCCAAGTCTAAAGAGTATGTATGCTCCCACAATCATGTTTTACTGTACTAAATTAACACAGTGCATTGTTTGATTTGGATTTCTAAGCTTCCTAAAAATCACAACCAACCATGGAATGATGTTAGGCAAATTTGGAGGTTTGTACATGTGAGGTCGTAAATACAGAGTCCATGAAGAGGGTGAAGAAAGGAAGCAAAGAAGACTCACTTGTCCAGGGATCCCACAATGGTATGTTCATCTTCTTTCTTGCAAGTCCAGAACCGAATCAGAAACAATTCACCACAAACCAATCAGTGGCTGGAAGAGTGAGGCAATCTGGGCTCAGCTCCGGCCATTTAAATTTTTGGCACCGCAACGAGCCAAAGGACTTGCTGTCTCACCAATTTGCGCTCGTGTGATGGCTATTATATAGCCATCCCACATGGTGCAGTTTCAGTTCAGTGGTGGAGACATATCAAGAAGGAGCTGCGGAGAGATGGTGCAATCAAAACAGAAAACACCGGAGTCAATGAAGGAGCCGGCGGGATCAACAAAGAAGACGTGGGAGAGAAGAAAGAAGCTGATGGAGACAAGAAGAGAAGAATAAAGATGTTGACAGACAATGCAGAGCCGAAGACCTGTGGGTTCAAGCCAGAAGATTTCTGAAGACGCCAACTGAAGACGTCACCCAGAAGAAGCAGCAGGGTGGAGCAAAAGAGCTTTCACAGTTACCTCCTGCTGCAAAAGAAAGTTGCTAGGGTCAGATAAGGCTCTTTGGACAGCCCACTTCCAAACCCACCCGTACTCTATCTTTATTACACTTTAGGCACAAGGCCCTGTGCATCTTTTGGGCACTAGGCCCGTACCAGCAGCAGTTAGCTTAAGGCCCTGGGTAATTAGAATTGCTTAGGGTCACTGTATATTTCTTCCTTAATATAGTCTGTGCCAGCATTTAATTTCAGGCCTAGCCTGTGCCAGCATTTAATCTCAGGCTTAGCCTGCGGGTCCAACTAATATCAGACTTAGCCTGTAGCACCAAGTAATTACAGTATTAGCCTATGGGCATCAGTTGAAGTATAGGATTAACCTGTGGTCACAGTTAGGGAGGTACCCTGCCATTGTGAAACCATGCCTGGCTGTTTTGTATTTAGATGTCCAGTCTGTGGTGGTCCCATTTACTGTACTTTATTGTATTGTATCTTTTAAAAGCATTTTCCTTTCCAAGAACTAGAAGTCAGGCCCCCATTAAAGGTATCATTTTGGTATCTGCATTCCCTGTGTCTGCATTTTGTGATTGGTGTCTGTGAACTGCAGGGTTTGAGTTAGGGCCATACACAACACCTAGTGCTAGGAGTTTATAGTTGTGCATCTGGTCACATAGTTTTGTTGTTAAGACTAAGGCACTGTTTTGTTGTGTTATTGTAGTGAGCACTAGTGTGGGAAGTACATATTAGCCTGGTAGATAGCATTGTAGGTAGACTGTCTTGAGACGCCCTTTATTCTAGATGCCGATCCTGAGAGTGCCATCAAGAGTAGGTGATGATTACCCAGTGAGTATCATCTTTCTGTTTTATTTCTATCTCTTGATGGGGGCCCTCACAATTACATCAGGTGAGAAGGATATTTGGGCGGGATATTTGCCTTCGGTTCTCGGCCCCCAGGCATTCTCAGGCTTGGTACTTTACACCTGCCCCCCTGCTCAACACTGCTGCCCTTACCAATAATATTTGGTAGGGGTACCTGCAGCTCTAAAGTGATCAACAGAGGTCTTGCTAAACAGTTTAAATGGAGGGGTTGTTGCTATGATTAAGAAGAGAGAGGGTTTTGCACAGTTCGTAAAGAAGTTGAGGACCTTGTGGCTGTATAATGTCCAACCCTTCCTAAAAAACATAAGACAGCCACCAGGTACTCGCATTGCCCCCTTAATAGCATGAATGTAACTGCTGCCCTTTGAATTGACTTCAGTGTCGGTATGTATAATTGCCTGGAATGTTGGCTGTCACCCTTTCATGAAGTCTGTATTTGCTGCATGTCGTAATAAAAGCATTCGCTGTCTTCATGTCCTTCAATCTCATGTCGGAATTACTTGAATCGGAGAGATCACTACCACTGGCTCAGAAATCGAACTCAACTATGCAACTATGACTATCTAGACCTGTGACCTTTTGCCATTTACTTTTTGACTCCTTACTACCTAAAGTGGAGAGACAGGGGAGGGAAAGGGTGTACTAACATAGGCAATGTCTTATTTGCGGATGGTGAGGAGAAGGTGTAAGCAGCGGATGATAAAGACGAATTCCAATTAAAAATGTGTGAATAATTTGTAGATGTTTATTGAGGCTTTAATAGTTGCTTGGTTATAGATTATGATTTGCCAAACATATTGTAGCAATTTTTTTATGCTGTATTAGCTAGGCTAACATATAAAAATGAAAGTTTTTGTACATTTTCGTGAGTTGGATATTAGTGTCTGAAGGGAGTGTCTGTTGTCAATCATGTATCTGCTTCTCATTCCGTCCTGATCACAACTTAAACTCTGAACACGGCGTACATACGCATACGCTTGCATGCAAATTTTTCAAATGCAAGTTACACTTACAAATGCGTTCTACTTTGAATCAGAACCAGGGTCTGCATTATTCCAAAAGAATAACCACATTAATTACAAATGCTGCAAATGTTATTTCAACTTATATTTATTATATCTTGAGCCATTATAGTTATGTTTTTTCTTTTTTCAACTGTTTGCACAGAGGATTTTCCCAAAAGAACAAAGTAGGTATTCAGATTTATATGAATATGGTAGAATATGGTGGTTAAGTAGGTGCTTTTGTATTGAATAAAATGCATGTAAATTATTCTTACTGTGTACATATATTAAAATTTATATTAGTAAAACTTACTTTTTTACTACAGTAGAACTTGTCATGAAGCCATTACTACTGCTTTTAAAATTGTTAAAATAACATTTCCGCTTTCTGTAAAACAATAAGCCATTTATACTACATATAAACTAATACATTTAAAGATGCTTTTTAACCATAAAGCAGCAAAAACATCAATAGTAATGTTCCATGTAATCTTACTTTCAGTTGGCCATTTGCATTAAAAGCAAATGAGTCCATCTTCTTTGATTTTTTGTATGGCTTTAAACATTTCAAGACATCTCTTCTTCATCCCCTCTTCTTCTTACAAGTAGTATGCTGAAATAGCATTCGTGACCATACAGTCGGCTGTGAAATATTTTGGCCTGATAGTTTAATAAATGCAATAAGCTAACTTTTCTACGTTTGCTTAATAGGCTATTAGATCTGACTGCTAAAATATGTTTGTAGTTACCAAGGGAACAGAAATATGACTGTAATTTAATTCCCAACTTGCTCACTGCTCCTAAATGTTGCTATACTGTCAACTTGGAGTGAGAACAATTGATGGACCAAGGCAGCAGAGGGGACAATGCAAAAAATATAACTACACCCTCAAGCCTCCTCAATATATCCTTTTATTCAGTTTGACTACTGCAATAGTACCATTTTGACTTCCATGTTGAAAGATAAAAAGATAAACTCCCTTTAAAAAGACCTATGCTATATTTTGCATTATTAATTATGCATGATGTGTATACTGAACACGGGACCAGTAAACAAACAGCCCTAACACTGAACTCCCAAAATATCATGGACTGGTGGTGATGTTGACTGAGTAGTGTAGGTCTTCCAGCCTTTCTTGAGGACCAGGTCCAGCCGAAGTACCGGTATCCGTTAATGCATCATTATCAGCCTCAGTACTAATAATATGGCCATTCATCAAACACACATATTATAAAATCAGTGCCTTTAACCTTTGATTATATAAGCAGAGCTAAATGAATATACCAGCAGTGCACTAACAATCTTTGATGGCAAAACCAGTGCCCACAACTCATTGATCATTGCCAATAGTTTTCCAAACATCAGTGTCCACTTCATATTGATTTTACACAGCATCCTTCTCCAGGCATTCAATTAATGGGAGTTTCTTGTAGTCTGGAACACCCTTCCCACAAACCCCAATTTCAATTGAAATAAGCCTCATGCATTTTCCATGCATAAGACTAATCTTTTTGCAGCACAGTCTCCTCTGAGCTCTGTCTGAATGCTCCAAGGACACAGCCCTGATTGTAATTGATCAGCAATAAGGAACTGTTTTTGAACGGGACATATAAATCAGATTGAGGCCCCAGTATGCTATATGCATGGGCTGTCATTCTATACCTCTACGAGGAAGTGTATTGTCACTAATCACCCTACGAGTTGAGTTATCAAAACTTGAGTAGTTAAGTTATCACCGAGTAGTGATAACTTAATTCAGGTAGGTGGGAACCACAAAGAACTTGACAGTGGGATGCTGAGTAGAGATATTGTATCTATGGAACAAAAATGCAGGATACACCTGGACCAGATAAGACAGATATTCTGAGTACCAAACTTGAGTAGACTATTCACAGAAACAGGATCACGGAGAAGTAAGCGTGAAACGCTATAACTGGCAAAGGTTCAGTGAAACTGACAGATATTTAAAGCAGTAGTAGCCAATCAGGGCAGATGTCAGATTGAGCTGCAGGTGAGAGGAGTTCATGTGATAACACCCAGGCTGACAGCAACACTGCAGCAGAGAGAATGAAAACAGCAATTGCCTGCAGTTACTAACTTGTATTCACAATTCACACTTCCTCCATACCCCTCTGAGCAGCAATGATGATACTCACTGACTGATAATCTTGTGCAGTAATAGAGGACCATGTAGTAACCTAAGACAAGATATAGGCTCCCTGACTTTTCCATTTGATGGCATGCAGATTTTTTTTATCTCTACAGCCCCATACATACATAAATACATACATACAATGTCACCTTGCACAGACTTTTTCCCTTTCACAAGTGAGTACATTCTTTCCACTTAAATGCTCACTGGGCTGGGAAAGCTATTGTCACTTAGGAGTCAGCTTCACTCTCTACTGTGAAGTCCACTTATGTAATGTAAAACAGTGATGCATGTGCCATTTCTGGACTGGACTGGACTGAACAGGACTGCAAGTAACAGTGGTTAAGTGAATGAAAATGATGTGCACACTTGCTAGGTACTGAGAATCCAGAGTGACAGGTATTCTGGATGGTGGATGAGGTGGTGAAGGAGGAAAACTTACATAATTATTGTAATTAGCAGGAACATTAAAAATAGATGTCCATCACAGAGAGCTTATTCAAATAAATCTGGAAATAATAGCTATGTAAGAAATCCCATAAATTCTGTTTGCACTTGATTCTGACCCTAATAAAAAAAAACATATCTTTTAAAGTAGTCCAATTTATTTGGGCTTTCATGTTAGTTCAGGTGGTTTGGTCTTCTCTGTGGCAGGGTAAACAACATTACCTCGATGAAACTAAATTCAAAGTGGACCACAACCAGGCACCATAAAAAAGGACTTGGGGCCACAAATACTGTTTGGTTTAGCCTAGTGTTAGGTGTCGGACTGGGGCATGAAGGGCCCACAGGGGGAATACAATGGTAGGGGCCCACCAGAGGGGGTATGGCCAGTCACTAGAGAGGCGTAACTAAACCGGGGCGTGGTAAGTCAATGAAGGACAGCTAGCACCATAGTGTAGTATATAAAGAATACACAGTCTTGACCTGACCCTTAGATTGGGCATAACAGTCACCAAAAATTGTGATTGTCCCACTAGAATCAGAACATTTGACAGACTATCCTGCTCTCTCCTGTCTGTTCTTGTCACTTTCACCACCTGTGGTTGCTGGTTTCTTTAGTTACGGCTTGTCTGGATCCTGGAATGTTGGGGGCCCTGTTTGGAAAAAAAAATGGGTACATTTAGAAAATTCCAACCAGCCCTGGCGTTCAATTAATAGGACTTACGATTAATACTTAGGCCTTCATCCAGCCCCAACTTCAAAATAATAGTATTCCTATTTAATAAATAAACCTATTTCCCTCCCTCTAAACAGCCCCTGCAATAAATTAATAGCATTTACGTATAATAAATATACCTATTTCCCGCAACTGTCGCTACCATTAAATAATATTCATATTCTCATTTAATAAATAGACCTCATGCTCCTTAAACTCAGCCCCACACTCAATTAATAGCCCCCAAACCACCCCATCTTAAATTAATAGTCCCCACTGTAAAATGAAATTGCCCCACCATCACCCCACAAACAAAATAGCACCCATTAATTAGCCACCACCTACCTCACACACACACACACTACATTGCCACAAGCCCCCTGTGCCATCACACACACATTACTGTACCCCTTCATCACCATGCTGAGCCCCCTTATGATCACACTGCACCCTCCATGTTGCTTTTGCTCCCCCTTCAACTGCCCCCTTCATTACTCTGTGCCATGCTGCTTTTGCTCCCTTCTCCTGGCCCCCCTTTATTACCCCGTGCCATGCTGCTTTTGCTCCCCCCTTCGTCACCCTGTGCCATGCTGCTTTCGATCCCCCCTTCATCACCCTGTGCCATGCTGCTTTTGCTCCCCCCTTCATCACCCTGTGCCATGCTGCTTTTGCTCCCCCCTTCATCACCCTGTGCCATGCTGCTTTCGATCCCCCCTTCATTGCCCTGTGCCATGCTGCTTTTGCTCCCCCCTTCATCACCCTGTGCCATGCTGCTTTTGCTCCCCCCTTCATCACCCTGTGCCATGCTGCTTTTGCTCTCCCCTTCATCACTCTGTGCCATCCTGCCCTCCCCTTTCATCACTCTGGGTCATACTGCTCCCCCACCTTTCATAACTCTGTGTCATACTGCTTGCCCCCCCCTTCATCACTCTGTGTCATGCTGCTCCCCCATCTTTCATCACTCTGTGTCATGCTGCTCCCTCCTTTCATAACTCTGTGTCATACTGCTTCCTTTCCTTCATCACTATGTGCCATGCTGCTTTCCTCCCCTTGCCTCCGTTCCTTTTCTTACCTTCTTATTGGCTTCTTTCTTCTCTTCTCTTTTCTTCTCTTCGTGTTTTCTGTCTTTTTTCTTGCTTGCTTCTCTCTGTGCCACTCCTCACTAAATTCAGTTTCATTCCTCAATTCATTCAGAATGGAATGGAGCAGAGAGGAGGGAGGGGGAGTGCCGACGCCGCAATCACGTGAGTATTATTATTATTATTATTATTATTATTTATTTATTTATTTATTTTTGTAAAGTACCTTCTCCTCCCACTAACAAAGAGTGGAGCCATCAGGCATCGGAGCCCACCGGGAGATACCCCGGTTCCTCGGAGGGCCAGTCCAACTCTACTAGTTTATGACTTAAATTTAAAATGAAAGTGCTGGGAAGTTAAATGTGGCAATTGCAACATGGAGGAACACAATAGATCCCATTAAAGTACAGGATAAGAACTGAGCTGGTGAAAAATTAAATTCCATTTACAATGGAAACGGCCATGCCGTTACTGCTACCAGCAATTACCATAAGCTTGCAGAACTATAGCAGATGTCTTCACATATAGCAGCTGCCTTTCGAGCAAAGCTTGATATGCTCACAGGTACTCAGATGCCCCCAGGTCTTTAACTCAACGCAGTGCAAGCTTATGATTAACGCCGCAGCACAGAAATAGAAGGTGATGACAGAAGGTAACAATGGTCAGAAACAGGCCAGGGTCCAAAGGCAGAAGAAGTCAGCTAGGTCAGTTTCAGGCAAAGATCAGGGCCAGCAGCACACAAGAGTATCCGAGTCACAAGCAAAGGTCACACATTTACCCTTCCTCAAAAATTATGCTCCTAAAGATTAATCATTTTACACCATAAAACTAGTTGAATCTATTCTGCTACTCCAAATTTTACAAGTAAACTTTTACTCCAGCTAATCTCTTCTGAAAGAGGATTTCCCAAAAGTAGGCATGCACATTTGTATGTACATGGTGTTAAAAAGGTGCATTTTCACAAAAATAAATGCAATGTATGTAAATTACTTTTACAGTGTGCAATTGTATTATTATAATTACTATTATTATTATTATTATTATTAATATTATCCACTGTAGATTTGTAAGGCGCCACAGTGCTCTGCAGCGCCGTACAGGAGGGAAAATAGGACATATATTAAACAAACAAGGCAGACAAAATAAATGCAGACATAAAAACAAAGGGTATGGAGTACTCTGCTCATTAGAGAGCTTACATTCTAAATGGAAAAGGGCACAGCTGAAACAAGAGAAGTGAGCGTGGCTACGAGTGGAGATTGGGAAAGCTGGGAGGGTGTATTAGTATCATGGAAAGAGATGGGGAAAGGGTAATGGGAAAACCGCTCCGCACAGGATAGTACCCTACCTCACTAATAGATATACTATTGCGTGGGGGGGTGCTATGGTCATGGGTATAAGCATACAATACAATCCAAAAGAGGAAAACAAGAATAATGACCTAAACAAGCACTGAGTGCTTGTTTAGGTCATTATTCTTGTTTTCCTCTTTTGGATTGTATTGTAAGGGTGTATTAGTGCAAATAATTTAATCAGAGATAAGGTAAGCTTTGAAAAAAAGATGGGTATTTAGAGAACTTCTAAAGATTTGAAGGCTGTGGGAAAGCCTGATTGGGTGTGTTAGGGAATTCCATAAGTGGAGAGCAGCATGGGGAAATTGCTGTAGGTGCAATTGAGAGGTGGTTACCAGATGCGAAAAAAGGTGCAGGTCAGAGGTAGGCCTAAGAGAGTGGGATGGTGAGTATTTTGATATGAGATTTGAGATTTATGAAGGGGTGGTGTTGTTGAGGGCTTTTCAGGTAAGGGTGAGTAATTTAATTGGATTTTGGAGGACACAGCGAGCCAGTGTATGGATTTGCAAAGTGGGGCAGCAAAAGTAAAGTGGTAAGAAAGTAAGATCAGTCTTGCAGCACCATTTAGGATGGATTGAAGTGTGGATATAAGGGTGTCTGGAATGCCAGAATGCTGTAGGTTGCAGTAGTCAAGACAGGAACTGATGAGGGAATGGATAAGAGTTTTGGTAGCATGTTGAGTAAACAAAAGGGCATATGTTCTTAAGGTAGAATTGACAGAACTAGGAGATGTGAGGATGTGAGATATAAAGCAGAGGGTGGAATCAAGAGTAACACTAAGGCAGCGGGTTTGGGAGACTGAGGAAATTGTGGTGTTATTAACAGAGAGGAAGACTTAAAAGGAGGTGGTTAATCTGGCAGGAGGGAAGATAATAAGTTCTCTTTTGAATATGTTGAGCTTAAGGTAGCATTGGGACATCCATGTCCCAATGCTAATTCAACTATTGTCGCAATAGCTAAAAGACAGTTGGTTACCAGAGATAGTACAGAAGTTGAGGGGTCAAAGGAAGAGATATAGATTTGGGAGTCAACAGCATTGAGGTAGTACTGGATGCCGAATGAGTGAATTAGTGCCCCAAGAGAAGAGGTGTACAATAAAAAAAGATAGTGGGAGTGAAGGGGAGCATGTGCCAGAGATAGAAACATAAAGGGAGCAGCTTGACAGGTAGGAATTAAACCAGGAAATAACTGTTGTAATTATATTTAAAGCAAAGTATTTAAAAAAGTAATTTAAAATATATGACACTATTTAAGCATTATGTTGAAATAAAAAGTTTAGTTAATGAGGAGGCAGCAAATCTCAATTAGTTTGGCATCATCAAAATTATTTAAATGAGAGAAAGTAAAAATAGGAATTAGCCTTAACAGAAATGTTCCACCCAGTTGATTTTGAAGATTCAAAAGTGACTAATAAAGATTTGCATACATTACTTAATAGACTGGATACTCTAGCTAAAACAAAGGCCAGACACTGGTGGAACAGGGTAACTTTGCAAAAATATATAGATAAAAAAACTCATACCAAGAGGACTTTTAAATCCTGTACATTCAAAAATAGTGAGTAGTTTACGTCTGAATATTACTCTAGGTAGATGTTCTCTTGAACTTAAGAAACTATTGGTGAGCTAAAGGAATAAAAAGATAAATCTTCTAGAACAATAAATCATTGAGATCCAGGAAGAACTAGCGAGTTTTGAAAATAATCCCGCAGTTCAAGAACGCGATAGTTTGATCAATAGAGATTTGATTGAATATGAAAAGTTCCTTATGGAAAACAATGATACAAAAAGGAATAGGGATCACATTGATTTTGAACAGGGAGGAGTACGGACATATAGTAAAAAACAATGATCATTTGAGCTCTATTGCAAATACAAAAAATAGACCTTTCTCTAATCAAAACAATGATTCATTAGGAGAAAAAGTAAGTTAGGTGGAGAGATAGAAGTAATCTAGAAATAAGAAGTAAAAAAGAACCTCATAAAGTGAGGAGAAGTTATTATAATCACTTTGCACCCTTAGCACCAGTAGAAATGAGCTTTAGGTCTCAATAGGGATATGGAGAATAAATCTAGAGACACAAATGGAGCACAAGAGATATATGATACCCCAATAGCATCAGACCTAACACTCAGACCCATTTGAAAAGTCATTTTTTAGAGAAACACCAACATTGGGAAGAAGAATGAGGGCATTATCAGGGACAGAAAGCCCAATCATCAGAAAAAAGAAAGAACTGAGATTTAGACCCAGATTTAGAGGTTGCAGAGGAGGGTGGAGAGCAGCATACAAGAAGACTAAGGCACAATTCATTAAGAACCAGTACAAATCCTGGCGCAAAGCTAACAGTATGTTAATCCCATGAACCATAAATGTACATAGTTGTCTAAAATGTAGAAATTTATTGTGAACAGAAAAAAATTAAAATAGAATAAAAGAAGGACCAGGATAGAAGATGAAATTAGTATGCAAATAAACTTTGGTCCTGGTTAAGATGGCTGAATATATACATTAAAACAGTTGCAATGTTATAAAATTACAGATAAAACTATTCTGCTATAATATTTAGTACATCACCAAAAGGGCATAACCACCGGTGGGTAATATATTCACCATGCATGAAGGCTGATATATAGAATAACACAGTGTAACTGAAAAGATCATACGGATTCTTTGATTGCAGCTGAAATTATATAGACCAGGTGAAAATAGTCAATCTGTTGTTAGGAAGCAGTTACAATGTATCTTGGTGTGATATCAAGTAATATACCCTTGGCGCCACAATGAATGAATAAATTGGATGCAGACAATTGTAATATGAAGAGGTAAATATAAAAATCAGTGCACTGATGTACATACATACAAATGTAATTACAAATTACATTTGTATGTATGTACATCAGTGCACTGATTTTTACATTTTATATTTATATTTTCTTATATATTTTCATTTACGCTCTAATATACACCACTTCATATTACAATTGTCTGCCTCCAAAGAATCCGTATGATCATTTCAGTTACACTGTGTTATTCTATATATCAGCCTTGATGCATGGTGAATATATTATCCATCGGTGGTTATGCCCTTTTGGTTATGTACTAAATATTATAGCAGATCAGTTTTATCTGTAATTTTATAACATTTTATAAGTTAGAAAGGTAGATAGGAAAACCTTTTATCGTCAAAATTTGGTAAAGAAATAAAAACAGTGTCTGATAGAGCAGGTGATGAGGAAGAAGATGTAACATTTATTAGTCAACATAATTTGTATTCAAAACAAATTAAAGGTATTATTAGGAAAAAAAAAATCAATACTAGAGCATGATAAAATACTTATGGCTTCAGTGCATAAGAACCCCAAGAGTGTGTTAAGGAGCAGAGTTACTATAAAAGACAAGTTGGTAGCAAGTCTTTTTAAGAGGAGGCACAAATTAGAAGTTACTACAGAAAACTCTGTTGGCTTTTTCAACTGTTGCATTATATGTAGGTTTGTTCAAAGCAAAAAAAATATTTTTGTTCTGTTGTGACAATAAAAAATTATGAAAGTTTTATAAACTGACATTCAAATTTCGTGATATATTTGATTCATTGTAGTTGTGGGGCTAAATACATAGGCCAAATCACTGGAGTATTGAATAAAAGATTTTTAGAGCATAGAAGAATCATCTTGACAAAAAATAGTACACATAATCAGCAAGAAATTTTATTTGTAAACATAATGGTTCCCTGAAAGTTTTGAAAATTACAGCTATTGAGTAAATTAAACCCACAATTGGAGGTGGGGATAAAAAGAGGCATTTTAGACTTTTGCCCTTGGTTCTTTAAATCCAAAAGAGTTAAACGACTCTGTGGAGCTTAATATATTTTATTGGATATTTTGAATCTAATAGGCTGGGTTATGGATGATTAAATACGTAAGAGAACTATTATTGGGGTGTGAAAAAATATTTTTCTCCCTATGTGTTCAGTACTGTGTTCTATAAGAAAGAAATGCTTTTGAAGTTAATCCTTTTTGCAAAAGACACTTTACTGTGTTATAAAAAGATTTTCTTTGGAACAAGAGAACTATTTAGAATATGTAAAAAGAGGATCTATATATCTATATATATATATATATATATATATATATATATATATATATTTGAATAAATAAATAAAAAAATGGAGCACAATAAGTTTTTGTCTGTTATACACACCCAATAAATACAAAATTACCATAAGGTCTCTAAGAGACCATAAAAATGTATTTAATAAGCATAGGGATGCTATCAAAAGTCAGTCAATCATGCTGACTATTTTTAATAAGCAATATTGTACTTCAATATAGAAAACAAGGAGCTATTGATCTCAGAAAAAAACATTCTGCGCAGATGGAATCTGATGCCATACAGGTCCCTCTAAAGGAGGAGCAATGTGTTCAAAGTAAGTTGATTTACTCAGCACAGAATTATCTTCTGTGGTCTGTCAGACTGGGAGGTCAAATTTCTATATGGTGAATGCAGTTCAAGTTCCAGTTGCAAAACTGTGGCAAGTTGCATTATTCAGGATATATATAGAACCATAGTTAGTGTTCACCAGTCAATAAATAGAGGTGTTCAGAGTCTCCCATAATTGGAAAGTCCACAGTCTTATAGTAAGACTGTTATCACCCAGGTATTTCAATAATTACCTTTGTATTGCTTCACTTGTTGTTCCAAATAGATTTTCAGTATGCCACCTATCAAATATATTTTTACTTACTCAGCCAGAAAATAAATTTTTGAAGAACTACATATATAAGTGAACTACAAAACATGCATTTTAAGATTAAGATGCTGAATGAAAGATAAAAGGTGGAGGGATCCCACATCAAACAAAAATAGATTGTCTATGTACCTGTCAGAGTGAACTAGATTTGCCAGGAAGGGGTCATTCAAGATGGCTTCTTCTTCAAAAAACCTGATATATAGATTATATTTTGCAGGCCTACAGAAGAAATACGGAAGGAGGGTTTTGGATTCTTAGAGCACTGGGCTGATTTCTCAGTCAGTTGCCATCTTTATTGTCGAGATGGATTGCACCCGAATGAGGAGGGGGCTGCTTTGCTAGGGAGGAGGATGGTTAGAAGGTTGGAGGAGATTTTAAACTAGGCTTCAGGAGGGAGGGGCAAGCAAGTATTTATGGGATAGACATTGAGAGTAGTAAGGAGGAATTTAACAAGAGTCAAGAGGGTGGAGAGGGGGGAAAGGGAAGCATAGCCGATAAGGAGAGGCCCTTTTTAAAGCAAAAAGAAATACCTAAGGGAGGCAATAGACTTAAGTGTATGCTTGCAAATGCAAGAAGCCTGACAGGTAAAATGGGGGACTTAGAACTAGTAGCAATGAATGAGCAGTATGATATTATAGGTATTACGGAGACCTGGTGGGATGATACACATGACTGGGCAGTCAACTTGGAATGCTATACTCTCTTCAGGAGGGATAGGGTAAATAAAAGGGGAGGAGGAGTATGTCTTTATATTAAGCCAGAGTTAAAACCAAGTAGGAGTTATTTACAAGAATATTGGTGATAATATAGAGGCATTATGGGTGGAAATATCCGGCGGAGGAATAAGTTCAGAGAAGTTGCTGACAGGGATATGCTATAAACCGCCAGATTTTAGTATGATTGAGGAAGCCTAACTTCTACAGCAAATTGAAAAGGCTACACAACTAGGTCAATTTTAATTATGGGGGATTTTAATTATCCAGACATTGATTGGAGTATTGAGACCTGCGGTACAGCTAGGGAAAATAGGTTTCTGAGCACGCTAAGAGACCATTACATGTCCCAATTAGTAGAGGATCCAACTAGGAACCGGACTATACTGGACCTAGTAATAACAAATAATGTAGATGCAATATCAAATATTCAAGTCACTTGGGAATCTGTGATCACTTGGGAAACTGTGATGGAGTACTTAATCAATGAGATATTGGAAGGAAGCAGGAGCACCGCAACATGAAGTCCAGATGTCATTTGAAATACAAGGAGCTCTGCCATTTAGCCAACAATTTATTCTCCTGTAGGGGTAGTAATAATAATACCTTGTCACCTGATATACAAGGGAAATAGGCATTTTGATTATACAACCACTCTTGACCTCACTATGAATTCCTTAGTTTCTCTTGAACAACAACCAATTAATCCCAGGTGGCTACACATACACTGTGAAAAACTTTATCTTTGACAATCTGTTCCTCACAAGGCTCAGACTAAGAATGCCCTGAATCTTCCTGCCATATAGAAACTCAAATGGCAAAACCCAATTAAACCCTAGATAACTTCTCAATCTGCAAACAGGGGAGGGGAGAAGTTTGTCCCAACTTGTCCCATTTTGAATAACTCTTTTTAGCATAACCTACCAGTTACCATTACATCGACAACCTAGGTCGGCAGTGTGTGGATAGCATAGGGATGTCTTAGCTGAGTGAACTTTCAAGAACTTAAGGAGCCCTTGCATCAGCTGGGAGATAAAGTTTTTATTTTGATCTGTAAGGAAACTCCAGGTAGACCTACTCAGGAGAAACGCTCTATTAATCTGTTAGCCACTTGTTTAGCAATGGCTGCAAGTAGTGGAACAGCTTAATGATATCTATTGGCATAGTCTACCACTATAAACTTATACACTCTTCAAGACGGTTCTATAGGGCCCACAAAATTAGCCCCTATTTTTTCAAATGGAACCCTGATTATTAGAAGGGACATTAAATGGACCAGGGTTGATCCCTTGGTACTTTGGACAGGCAACAAAAAACTTTGTTACTTCATGGTAAGAAAAAAAATAATTTTCCCCTTACAAGATGATCTCCCCATAGTATAGCAAGTGAACACCTGTCTACATAAGGGAGTGGGGACCATCAATTTTTACTCCCTGATTTTTGCTTATCCCTATAAGGAAGATTGTCATTCTGGAGAATAAACAAGGGTAAGGAGCTCAGCGACTACTGACACTAGATTGCCGTTTAAAATGATAACATTTTCAAAATCTCTAAACAAAGCAGGATCATCACCTTGTGCCCCTATAAGGTCAGTAAGGGACACAAGGGAAAGAACAAAACATCTTCATGTTAGTATTGGTAATCTCAAGACGTTTTGTGCAAAATATTCTGTTGTCATGTTACAATATCAACTCATTTGCGCTATTCTAACCAGATATAATTCTTACATAGTTATTATGCTTGAGGGACTGCATGAATAAAGAAAAGACAATATTTTGCCATATCAAAATGTATAAGAAATGTATTTTTCATCCATGTCAATAACAACTAATGGTACACATCATACACTACTGTACTCCTTTTAAAGAGGCATCCAAGCTTGTTAACAGGGATAAGCATGGCATTACCAATATCTTTTCTATTATTCTAAAATTGTTAAGTTATGTGCAATGGGACAGTAAGCATGATCACACTAATATGTTGCCTCTTTCTCTAACCTAATGATGACAACATTCATCAGTTAATAGGCAGCCAAGATGATGATGATATTGGTCAGATATGTATTGGCGTTGAAAGACATGAACAGATTACTAAAGAGAACTGAGCACAAATAGATTTGGTTTTAGCTGGTGATGTGAAGAATTAGCAGCCATGGTATATTGCATCTTATTATAAATGCAAAATGAGCACCCTAGTAAAACTATCAAGAAAAGAGAAAGAGATATGGACATAGACAAGAAAAAAATATAGAGACTTAATAGTAACTCTGTTGGAAATGTGAGGGAATAATGTGTGATACGATTCCTTATAAAATAATGTGTATGTTGAAATATAGGTATTAAGATATATGATTTCTTATAAGTATGCACAGATATATTAAATGGAAAAATATAGTTATGTGCAAGTGAGATTTTATGGACAAGAAGGTGATAAGATCTTTGTGACAGGAACCAGCCTGGAAGGTGATAACACCTACCCCTGCAGTCAAGATGCGAGATCAGACATTTCATAAGATGTTACACCCATAAGATGATCTAACTGTTCCAACCACAACTGGCAGATGTTTCCTCACAGAAGTGATAAGCTACTTAATATATGGACATGTTATATGATAAGTGCTTTTTGCAATAATCAACAGAATTTTTCTTGCTTTGTGGTCTGCCTATAAAAGACTCCCTGAATAAAGGAACTTAGCTCAATTTATCTTGACCTCAATTGTGTATGTCATGATTTATGAACTCCTGATCGATCAGTAAAGAACACATACGATATTTGAAGGTAGTTAGTTTCAAGGACAGAAACATGCTACAAGCCAAAAATGTGCAAATGTTTTGCTGTATTTGAAAGTAAATGCTGACATTTATATAAAAAAAATCAATCAATGGATGACCCTTGAATTCACATCCCCCGAGAATCACAAGAACAATAAACATGCTATATAAAAAATATACTGCACCATTATAGTTGTAAACTAGAGTCCAAAATATATGAAACTACAACTACTAAATTGTTGTCATAGTTGAACAAATTCTCAGCACAATATTCTAGGAATATGATGACACTTGCAACTTGTTTAGTCTATGTGTATACGCTATATATAGTTTGTAGTTGCTAGACAGTGGGTGAGCATTGGTTCCTCAATTTGCACAAATGTGCCTAGGTTTACATCAGAGTACATGGTATTGTGGAGCAAGATAGTGATGTTTGTGGAGTAACAGAAGGCTGTGGGAGGGCATCCCTTGCAAGTGGGTGCCAGTTTTGTGGAGTATTGTAGAAGTAACATTTCTTTTTGCAGAGTAAGATTATTGAACAAAGGGGTGAAGAGTGTAAAATTTAGGGATGTTCCTTGCTGCTCAGATGGGTGCATGGTCATTTTCATTTCACAAAAAGAGTTAAATTTTTAACCAGCTTACAGATGGGACCCATTTTCCACCTCTATGTGGAATTTCGGTGGAGAAACAAATTTTTAGCTACACTCTAATAAAAAGCTTAAACAGACACAATTATCACATGTAATTGTGATGTCCCTTCATTGTCAAGGTCATTTGATGCCTAAATAGAGCAATATTTTAGGATGGAAACTGAAAAATGTATTTTAATAAAAGGGGTGATACTAAAATTGTAGGAAGTTTGACTTTGATGTTTCAGTTACACTTTTGCACATTGCAACTCTGGAGCCTTTTTATATTTCTCTTTATATTCTAGATTGTGGAGGCATCTCCCACACATGAAGAAAATGGGATGGATCGTCCAGGTGCACTGATACAAAACAAGGGGTTGCGGTATTTCCACTGTAATTTGTCAAAACAAGAATAGCTTGCCATCATAAACCATTATACCTTTATCACAATCTGTTAATCAACATTAGGTAATAATAGTATGGGTATAAATGTTAAGGTATGGAAGGAGCCAGGCAAAAAATGATTGAGAGACTAGTGCAAGAGGGCAGTATATTGCTGCAAGTGATAGAGGAGAAAGAGAGAAATTCTGAACACAGTAAACTTTGGGAGAGATGAAGAAGAAGGAAAAGATTAAGATGTCTACCACAGAAATAAGTAACTTTAGCACTGAGTGTTACGTTTCCCTGTAATTGGCTGAATTAACTTTACTGATGACTGGTTCATGTCTAACAAAGACCCTAGCCACACTTTTAGCAATGTAAAAAAAGGAATATTTAAAAATGATTTCATATAAAAATATGCAAAAAAAACATAACACTTTTAATCAACATATTTAAAAATATATATGTTGTGAAATGTATTCAGTGGTTCCTATGTAAATGAGTATATATTTTGACTGCGTGATACAAAGAACACATTACAGAGAAACATATTATAGAATAACAATTAAGATAAAATAATGTCTGTGTGCCAACAATACGCTGTCATAAAATTGTGGCTATGCCTTTTAGGTACTAGACTGAAAATAAGCATCAAACCAACAGATGGCTGAAATTTCCCAAGTGCAAAAACACCTCTTGGTGTAGCAGATGGGATTGCTGGAGAGGGATTTTTTTTTTCCAATTTCATCCAATAATTTTGAACTCTTTTTGCTATTAAAAATACTTTATTAAATTTACATAATACAGAACTTTTGTTCATATTAACATAAAGCGGGTTCCAGGTCAAGCAAATGCAAATATCTAATTGTGTCACACATCATGTGCTTAAACTGATGTTTCTATATTACTATAAAGCAACATAAAAAAATGTATTTCATTTTTACTTTTACAGCATACCTTATAGAAAATGATTTAATTAACTTCTGAACAAGCAAATAAACAATGATTCAGTTGTACTTCAAATAATGTATCAGCACGTTTACTTGTAAGTAATTTAAAGGAAATATAAGTTGACTTATCTGGCATTTAAATTAACTGTATGATGTATAATGTCATACTGACAATTTCTATGGATTGACCTCTCCATGTAAACGTTTATTTACTAAAAGATAATTGTAACATGATTTTGCATATATTTATTTTTTGTTACATCATTTTAAGTATGACCATAAGATGATAAATAAGAGAAACCGCACACAATTGTAGTATAACGTAATAATGAAGATTACTAAGCTTATCTTTGATGTACAAGCTGCATGTATTTTATAATGTTGTATTGAAAAAATTTACAACACGTTGAGGGGTATTTAGGAAGCTTCAAAAAGGCTAGTGTATAATACAAGTTACATTTTGTGACATAATATTGCTTTCTCCAAAATTGTGCTGTTTTTATAGTGGGAAGTATACACATGAAAATAGTTTGTGTGCAAAAGTTTGTTAGCTTAGACGAAAGGATTTAGATGGTTCATAGCTTTTCTTGCTGAATGCAGGCATACTTGTGTACCTTATATTTGCACCCCCAGAAGCAAAAACAAGGTTTTATTTTACCTGCAAGATATTTAAATTGGATTCAAGAGGTGGAAAGAATGCATTTATGGGGAAGTTCCATATTTAGTGAAGGACAGCAAAGCCTCTTTCTCTACCTTAGTAAAAACTTGTCCATCTAGGTAGACAAAGTCAGGCATGGCCTTTTATTGTAATGCCTTTTGTAATTTCCAGTTTTATTTTATATGGGAAACCACACTTTAAAGGTGAATTTGAACCAATGTGAAAACAATTTAAACAATTCAAATGTACAATAGTATCAAATATAACATATAAAGCAATATTGTATGAGAAAAAAATAATAATTAAAGTTAATAAAGTGGCAGTAGACAGGAATTTGAAATTATGTTTTTGCTCTTTCTACCATATGGATTACTAGCTGAATCCACAATCACACATATGTAGACGTGGGTGCCAAGGCCACAATATGTGCTGTACCTATGTATGTATATATTGGCCAATTAGGTATATTTTTCACAAAGTACTGCAAGGGCTCAGTTTTTATTATTTGTAAATGAGCCCCCTGTGTATGAGTCTTTATCACGTGTTAAGTTTGTCTTTCAATGTTTTAATTCACCTTCAATAATGCCCCTAGATATGTACTTTCCAGTAGATAATTGATCATTGATATAGGATGACTTCCAGATACTAGATCCTGAGTACCTGACAAATTCAAAAATTTGAGGGGGAAAAAAGGTTATATTAACTGGTAAACGGGGAGCATGTTTTAGATGCCTTTTCAACGCATTGGATCTCTTTTAAATTCTTCTCTTTCCAGATCTGGTGGGTATTTCCTACTATGGAGGACAACAGTTTCAGCAGGGAGTGTCTGACTCCTTGCAAGTCTGTTACAGAGTGAAAACTTCTTCAACCTTGTTCCTAATGGCAATGAACCAATTCACCTCACACTGCAAGCATTGTCTGTGACTGACATGTGTGGCAGGTGGTCAAAGATCTTGGCAATCCTATGATATCCAGTGTATACAGCTCTGGATGAGCTAGCCTGATTGTGACTGCTTCCTTCCCTCCCTTCTGTTACTGCCATTGCTATAGTATTATTTGATGTTAGAGGTAGCAACCAGCTACAGACAGAAGTCTCTACATCATTCAACTTCATTCATTCTGCAACATCTGCCAAATGTTGGTGCTTAGTGAAAACTGTAGTTTCCTGTCTGCAGGGGAATGGCTAGTTCTCTGCTTCATAGAAGTATCAGTAGATTAAAGCTACTGCTTTCAGTGCCTCTGCCAGCATTTGAGGACCAGTGGCTTCTGCTCTATCCATGAATCCCCAGCCAACATTCAAGTAGCAGGATACAATTGTGGAGTCAGGCAAGCTAGCAGTCAGAGTAGGTTTCCATCCCGTCCTAGTTATAGCAGACAAATTGAAGTCCCTCTATCTGTTTATTATGTCTGTTTAGTCAGAAAATATACGCAATGCTCACTTTGAACAATTCCATGCAATGGAATGTGAGTCTCAGCAATGACCCTGTCAGTATTGGACTGTTACCTTAATTTTAAGAGCAGACAATACTAGCAATACATCCAGGATTTACTGTGTATGGCATCCAATATATATATATTGTGGAAATTAAAAAAAGTGGTGTTATGGAAATATAAAAGTGGCAGAATGGAAGATGTAAGAGAACAGAATTTGATAGTTTTACAATCAAAGCTGCAGAAGTCCCAGCGTTTTAGTACTGAATTTTATGCCATATAAAATGGTTGTTTTATTTTTTCTCTTGTAAACTGATCTATGCAGGTTTTAAAACATTTTAGCGCTTTCCCTTTTTTGGGACCTCCTCATTTAAGTCTATGTTAAGTTTTCAACTTATCACAGTCTCTGTCATCAATTCACCTCTGTTCATACAGTCATCTCCCGTGTCCTTTTCTCTTTAATTGCATCCCACTTCAATATCATTTTATTCTTAATAATGTAGGCCTTTTGCTAATTAAAATTACAGTTATTTCTGGCATGATGGCGATTGAAGCCATTACAAAGTCAATAGGAGCTATTAGACAGATGCTTACATAATAATATAACTTTCTTTATTGGGATACATATTAAATCACACCATTTATATATATAGTGATTGCTTTATTAGCCACATAGAGCCTTATGCAAAGTTGACCTCAAAATTAATTTAATTTCCTTTAATATATCATACACAAAAACTGCATATTTTTGCCTATATGCAGAACTAAGCACATCTCAACCGATGGCAAGTGCAAAAAGAGTGTATTTCCATCCATATGCGCATCCTGCGCATATGGATATAGGTAGAAATTAGTATAGGTAGCATATGAACCAGGTTGAAAACAGATGTATCTACACTTCAGCCAAATTAAAACACAAATACACCTATAGCCTCAAGTAAGCACATTAGCCTTTATATACTACTTTCTCTTACCTTTTATATCATATTATATATTTACTCTTTTAAATGACCACTGCCAATTTATGGAGAATGAGGATTGCTATTAAACCACACATTGTTTTAACTATTACTTTCTACACTACTCTAAGATGTAAACGTATGACCTTGTTGTACAAAACAGTTATTATTAATAACAAAGCTTGTTTTCTGATCTTTTGACGGAGCTTTATCTAGAGTTCAGGTTGTTTCTGTGTCAAAATACTCTATTGGCGTTCTAATTGAATGTTTGCACAAAACCTTCTGCCATATTTGCCAGTTATTGGCAGCATAAGCAGCCCTTTTCTGTTGGTTTGAGAGGTATGACACAGCCATCCCACTCACATCCATAGTTTCAGTGAGGAGTAGGAGTACCTCACATGTGCAACTTATGCTAGCAAATAAATAAAGCTTTTCAACAATTACAATGCTGATTGATTGTCTGAGGAGATGAGGGCTGTCCTTATCAAGGTATGCACGCAGATGAGCTGCTGTTGATTGCCAAAACCCCTTTAGCTGTCAAGCAAATATTCTTAATTCCTAATATAACAGTTAATATTGCACACACACAAGTATTAAAACTTGTTTCAAGGTACTAGGCAAATTCAATTCAAACAACTAAAAATAGGTCCAATCACGCATTAGATAAAGCAATAGAGTGAAAACACTAATTGCAATGCTTACCATTCTGCAATTTCATCAAATTAATATAAAACAAACATAAAATATTTTGCTATATATGATATCCCAGCCAGATCAAGAGGCACCTGGCCCCAGTCATGCCCCCACAAAGCAGTGCCAGCCCAGTTTAAGCTATAAGAAGTCGAATTGAGATTAAGAAAAGGTGAGTAACTGAATCTCGACTGTCTTACTAGGACCATGTAATAGGTATGATATGAATGCTAATAATTTCACTTACTATTAAAATATTGGTGATTTATATAATCTCAGAATCAGATGTACTCTTGGGAGTCCCCAAGCTCCAGGTCAGTGTTGTCTGCCTCATGGGCAGCCATCTTGATCTTCTCCTCCTCCAAAGGCTCTCCACTCCTAATAATGATATGAATAGATGAAATATGATGAAATATGGCACACAGAGCAATAACGTCACACACATCTGGCACAAATATGTGGGCTCCTCCAGACTGGTCAAAATGATGGAATAGTACTTTCAGAAGCCCAAAAGTTCTCTCTTTGAAGCCTGTCTCTTGAATCTAATCTTCTCCTCTTCTGAAGAAAGTATGTTTTGAAATGGCCACCAGAACCAGACGTAATTACAGATGGACAAATCAAAATGGGCAATTCAGAAATATTGCAGAATTTCAGAGCTTCACCATTGGCTAAATAATTCACTTCTTGGTCCCAATTTGACAAGAATTAATGGAATACTTATGCCAAAACAGTGTATTTGGTAAAATGCACTGACTGGCATAAAAAACACTTTGTTTTCAACTTGTCATCAGCACTATTACCTACCTAGTGTTAGGAACCCCTCCAACCAGTGCAGCAAAACCCGGAGTCTACTCCAGAAGTCTGGTATTCGCTGTTGCCCCTGATAGTGGGGACAGACTTGGCCGCAGACAACGGAGGGTCGTGAAATGTGCACCGGCTGGGGGGAACCCAGGAAAGCGGAGTCGAACAGGTCACAGGCAAGACGGCAGCGTCAGAGTCCAGGCAATAGATCAAGGGTCACTAGCAAACAATCGTGGTCAGTATCCAGGCAAGGGGTCAAGGGTCACAGGCAATAAATCGAAGTCAGAAATCCAGGCAATAAGTCAGCAACAATAATCAGGATCAAGGAGGTATACAGAGAACAGGTCAAGCAGGGTAGTGTGCTGGGAAGCAGGGACTATAACCGGCAGGGAGGGCTTGCCCCTTCCTGCCTTAAATACTCATGTGGCCCAATAGAAAACTGCCCTAGAAGCAGGGGGAGTGAAACAGCAGCTGGGCAATAATTAATCTACTTTGCGCGCGCCCGGCTGCCCTAGATGCCGGGACGCGGCGCTAGCAACCAGAAAGCGTCCCGACCGTTGCCTTGGCAACAGCCGGGACAAGGTGGAAGTGACGTCCTGGTCATCATGACGACGGCCAGGACGTGAGGGCACCAGAAGGAGCGAGTCGCGGCGGTGCTTGAAGCCGCCGCGGCTCGTTACACCTAGGTATACAAATACCCAGGCAATACTTTGTTATATAAACTAATGCGTTTTTTCAAAAACAATTAGTGAAGCTGCTAATTTTCCGTCTAGTTCTCACTAGCACCATTACGGATTGTTGGAGAAAGAAGCAGGCGATTCATTGTAACCACAACAGGTGTAATTTTAACAAAGCATTATTTTTTTTATTGTACTTGTCATTAGTATGCCGCCTCATCATAAACTGTTCAGCCAAGATAGCCTGTCAGGCATATATAGATATATATTGCACTGAAATTGCTCTCACAAAAGTGATCAATGATCTACTTACTTCAAAGTCTAAGAGTCATTTCTCCATAATCATTATCCTGGACCTCACTGCTGATCACCCTGTTCACCTACACACCCTTCACTCCATAGGCCTTCATGACACAGATTTATTCCTAGTTCACTTCATACCTATTAACCAGTTCTTTAGTGTTTCTATCTCCTCCCCTCCACTCCCATTATCTGTTGAGGTCCCACAAGGCTCTTGGCCCTTTACTCTTTTCATTATACACCTCTTCTCTTGGGAAACTAATTCGCTCATTCGGCCTCTAATACTACCTCTATATTGATGACACCCAAATCTATATCTATTCCCCAGACCTCTCTCCTTCTGTACTATTTTGTGTAACCAACTGTCTTTCTGCTATCTCCACATGGATGTCCCAATGCTAGCTAAAGCTCAACTGTTCAAAACAGAGCTTATTATCTTCCCTCCTGTCAGAGTCACCACCTGCCCTCAAATCTCCCTCACTGTCAATAACACCAAAGTTTCTCAGTCTCCAAAACCTTGGTGTCACACTTAACTCAGCCATCTGCTTTATTGCTTACATCCAGACTCTTTCCCTATTCTGTCGACTCCACCTTAAAAACATTGCCAGAATATGACCTTTTCTTTCTCAACATGCTATCAAAACTCTTATCCATTCTCTCATCATCTCCCGTCTTTACTACTGCAACCTCCTGCTGTCTGGCATTCCTGACACCCATATATCCATACTTCAATCCATCCTAAATGCTGCTGCAAGGCTGATCTTCCTCTTTCCCTTCACTGGCTCCCTGCGTCCTCCAGAATCAAATTCAAATTACTCACCCTTCCTTACAAATCCCTCAACAACACTACCATTGCATACATCTCAAACCTCATATCAAAATACTCTCTCTCTTACCCTCTTACACCTGCCTCTAACCTTCGCCTAGTCTCGTCTCTGGTAACCACTTTTCACTCCCACCTACAAGACTTCTCCCATGCTGCTCCCCATTTATGGAATTCCCTACCATGCTCAATCAGAGATTTCCACAACCTTCAAACCTTTAGATGCTTTTAGATAACCCATTTTTTTAGAGGTGACCTTATCCCCAATAACACTATTCACATTATTGCACCCTCATAACTGTCCCAATCTCCACTCTGAACCACATTTGCTCCTCTTGTTATAGCTGTGCCCTCTTCCACTTATAATGTAAGCTCTCTAATGAGCAGGGTCCTCCATACCCTTTGTTTTCATGTCTATTTATTTTGCCTACCTTGTATGTCTACTGATTTATGTATGTTCTGTTTTGCCTACTGTATGGCGCTGCCGAGCACTGTGTGATTGTATTTTTATCAAGTATCTGATAGGCTCTCAGTAATTTGCTGAGCAGTGTAAGAGTCTGCTCTTCATTGGCTGACAGGCTCACCGGAGATTAAATCAGTTTGCATTGCATGCTCTTTGGGAGCCGTCTGTTGCTTTAATAGGTTTTCTTTCCTATAGTAACAAATAATGTATATATCACAGGCGCAAAACTAAATATGTTTTAACTTTTTACATGTATGCTTATAGATGGCACTTCACACACGCAATTAGAGGACTTCAAAAGTCAATCAAAGATCAATCAAAGTGTCAGTTTAATATATGAAATATATATATATATATATATGTAATATATATATGTGTCTATTTCTCTCATATTTGGGAAATCCTCTTTCACTTCTTATTGTTCTCAGAGTCTCCTCAGCTTGATAGCATTGTTGAATTCATTATCAAAATAAATCAATATTGTCTAGTTCAATTGTAGATTTTGAAATAAAAAGAGATTTACTTCATTTTAGATCTTAAGTTACATAGGGCCTGATTCATTAAGGATCTCAAATGAAGAGGATACTCATTTCAGTCTCCTGGACAAAACCATGTTACAATGGAAGGGGTGCAAATAAGTGTTCTGTTTTAAACATAAGTTAAAAACTGACTGTTTTTTCATGTAGCACACAACTATCAACTTTAAATTTCAGTGCACAAATAAGCTATAAAGTATTTGTGTGTTACATGAAAAAACAGCCAGTATTTAACTTATGTTTAAAACAGAACACTTATTTGCACCCCTTCCATTGTAACATGGTTTTGTCCAGGAGACTGAAATGAGTATCCTCTTCATTTGACATCCTTAATGAATCAGGCCCATAGTTACCAAAGGCATAGCATATACGACCTGCCCT